>NC_092500.1:114780435-114958344 GCF_047511675.1 Marmota flaviventris
GAGGGCTAGTGTTTGTTTTATATTCAGGGCTAGGATTAGTGATAGGGGTAATATCAGGTCAAAGGTTATGGTTAAAGATAATTTTAGGGTTAGGCTTATGGCTACGTCTAGTGTAAGGGTTATATTTAGGGTAAGGGTCAGGTTTAGAGCTCAGGGAATTACTAGGATAAGGATTTGGCTTAGGTAAGGATTTAGGTTTATGGCTCAAATTAGCATTAGGGTTAGGGTTAGTGTATAGTTAGGGTTTGGTTTAAGGTTCAGGTTTGGTTTAGGGTAACTGATACAGTTAGCGTTAGTGATAGGGTTAGTTTAGGCTTAGGGTTAGCATTAGGTTAAGGGTTATGGTTACGGTAATTGATAGGGTTAGAGATTAGATTAGTACTAGTGTTATGGTTAGGAATATGCCTTGAGTTATGGTTAGAGTTAGTGTTAAATTAGGGTTAGGTTTAGGTTTAGAGTTACGTTTAGCATAAAGGTTAAGTTTTGATCTAGGGTGAGGTCTAGGTTTAGGGTTAGGACAAGGGATGGGATTATGGTACGTTTAAGATTAGGGTTAGAGTTAGGGTTAGGGTTACCATTAATGTTAGGGTTAGGGCTAAGGTAAAGGAAACGGTTAGTTTAGGTTTAGATTTGGTGTAGATTTAGAATTAGTGATAGTTTTAGGAGTAGAGCTATGGTTATGTTTAGGTTTATGGTTAGGTTTATAGTTTGATCTAGATTTAGGGCTATGCAGAATGTTAATTTTAGGGTTATGTCTCTGGTTAGTTTTCCAGTTAGGGTTAGGGTTATCATAAGGTTTCTGGCCAGGATTGTCAATAAGTTTAGGTTTAGGGTTGGGTAATGGGTAGGTTTAGAGCTAGGTTTAGGGCTAGGTTAAGTTTAGGATTTGGGCTACGATAAGGGTGAGAGTTAGGGATAGGTCTAGGTTTATGTTTAGGATAAAGGTTAGGCTTTGACTATCTTAGGACTAAGGCGAGGGCTAGGATTATGTATAGGGCTAGTGTTATGGTTAGGGTTATGCTTAAGGCTAGGTTTAGGCCTAAAATTAGCTCTATGTTTAGTGTTGTTTTAGGTCTAGGGTTAGGGCTATGGGTAATGTAAGATCTAGGGTTATGATTAGGGCTAGTTTTAGGTTTAAGATTATGGCTGGGTCTAGAATTAGGTTTAGGTTTTGTTTAGTTTCAGGTTTAGAGGTAGGTATAGTGTTAAAGGCAGGGTCAGTGTTTGAGTTAGAGTTAAATTTAGGGTTACAGCCAGAATTAGGACTAGGTTTAAGTCTAGGGTTTGAGTCAGTGTTTGGGTGAGGTAAAGGTTTTTATTAGGGCTAGAGCTAGAATTTTGTTTAGGTCTAGAGCTAGAGTTCATGCTAGATTTAGAATTAGGTTTAGGTCTAGAGCTAGTGGTATGGTTAGGTTTAGGCATAAGGTTACATGTAGGGCTAGTGTTAGGGTTTGGTTTAGTGTTAGGGTCAGGTTTAGCCCTAGGGTATATGTTATGGTCAGAATAAGGGTCAGGGTTAGGGTTAGGGTTTGGGATAGCATTAGAGCTAGAATGAGATCTAGGGTTAGGACTATTAATAGGGTTAGGATTTGGTTAGCCTAAGGATTAGGGATAGGTCTAGGGTTACCATTAGGTTTAAGGTTTTGCTAAAGGTAAGGCATAGGTTTAGGGCTATGTTTAGGTTTATGGTTAGGGTTAAAGCTAGGTTTAGGGCTCAGATTAAGACTAGTTTTTGTGTGAGGTTTAAGGCTAGGGCTAGGGCTATGGCTAATATAAGAACTAGGGTTACAATTAGGGTTAGAGATAGGGATAGGTTAAGTGTTAGGGTTAGGTTTAAGATTCAGACGATATTTATAGCTTGGGTTAGTGTTAGGATATCAGTCGGGTCAGGGTTAGTTTTAGGGTTAGTGTTAGGACTTGAATTAGGGCTAGGGTTACTGTTAGGGTTCAGTTTAAGTTTATTGTGGTATTTAGAGCTAGGATGAATGTTAGAATATAATTCAGGTTCAGGGTTATATTTAAGGTTATGATTAGGACTCAAATTAGGGCTAGGGTTAGATCTAGGTGTAGTGCTAGGGTTTGTTTTAAGTTAAGGTTAGTGTTAGGCCTGTTGCTCAGTTTTCTTTTAGTGCTATGATTAGGGTTAGCATTAGTTTTATGATTAGCTTTAGTGTTAGGGCTAGGGATATGGTTAGGTTTAGGATTAGGCTAGATTCAAGGATTAGGGCTAGGTTTTGTGTTAGTTTTAGGGCAACAATTAGGGCTAGGACTAATGTCAGGTCTAGGTTTATATTAAATGATATTTTTAGGGTTAGGTTTATTGCTAGGTCAAATTAAAGTGTTAAGTTTAGAGAAAGGGTCAGATTTAGAGCTGGGGTTTTATTAGGGTCAGAGTCAGGATTTGGTTTTGGGTTAGGTTAAGGCTTAGGGTTAAGGCTCAAATTAGCATTTAGGTTAGAATTAGGGTTAAGGTAATGGATAGTGTTAGATTTAGGGTTCAGGTTAGGTTTAAGATTGTGGTAGGTTTAGGGTTTTGCTTAGGGTTAGCATTAAGTTTATGGTTATTGTTAGGGTAATTATAGATTGAGACCTAGGGTTAGGGCTAGGGTTATGGTTAAAATGAGGGCTAGAATTAGGGTTAGGGTCAAAGTTAGGGTGAGGATTAGAGTTAGGATTAGGTTTAGGGTATGGTTTTGGATTTGAGCTAGGATTTTTGCTATGGCCAAGGTTTATTTAGAGTTTGGTCTAGGTTTATGGTCATGGTTAGTGTTACAGTTAGGGTGAGGGTTATCATTAGGGTTAGGGTAATAGGTTTAGATGTCAGGTTAAAGATAGGGTTTGGTTTAGGTTAGCCTTATGTTTATGTTTAGAATTAGGGTTAGGATTTGGGCTAACTTAGATTTAGGATTAGGGTTAGGTTCACTGTTAGTTCTTAGGTTTAGGATTAGGGTTAGCATAGGTTTAGCTAGTGTTATCATTAGGGTTAAGTTTAGGGTTAGGGTAATGGATAGGGTTCGAGCTAGGTTTTGGGCTACGTTTAAGGTCAGGATTAGGGTTGGGGTTAAGGCTATGTTTAGGACTTGGGTTAATGTTAGGGTTAAGTTAAGTGTAATGATTATGGATTGAGCTAGGTTTAGGTCTAAGATGAGGGTTAGGATTACAGTCAGGGCTAGGGTAGGGTTAGGGTTAGGATTATGGCTAGGGTTAGCATTAGTTTTAGGGTTATGGTTAGTGTACTTGGTACAGTTATTAGTGCTAGGCTTTTGGGTATGGTTACAGATAAATTTAGGGCTAGAGTTAGTCAGGTTTAGGGTTTTGGCTAGGGTTATGTTTAGTGTAAGGTTTAGGGTTTGAGCTAGGGTTAGGGCTAGAACAATGGTTAGGGTTAGGTTTAGGGTTAGGGCTAGGTTTAGGGTTAGAGTTATGTTTAGGGCTGTAATTATGGCTAGGTTTTGTGTGAGGTTTAGGGCTTGTGTTAGGTATATGGGTAATGTAAGAGCTAGAGTTATGGTTATGGCTAGATTTAGAATTCGTCTATTGTTAGGGTTAGTTTTAGGGTTAGAATAAGCTTTATAGCTAGGGTTTTTTGTTTGGGTAATTTTCGGGGTTCAGGTCAGGATTAGTTTTAGTGTTAGGTCCAGAATGAGGACTAGGGTTCGGTCTAGGGTTAGAGTGAGTGTTTGGTTTGGTAAGAGATATTGTTAGGGCTAAGTCTAGGGTTATGGCTATATTTAGGATTAGGTTTATGTCTATTGCTAGTGTTAGTGTTAGGTTAAGGGTTAGGGTTACAGTTAGGGCTAGTGTTAGGTTTTGGATAAAATTTAGGGTCTGGGTTAAACCTAGATTTAGTGTTAGGGTCAGAATAAGTGTCAAGGTTAGAGTTAGGATTTGGGTTAAGTTTAGAGCTAGAATGAGGGCTAAGGTTAGTACTAGGAATGGAGATAAGGTTTGGGGTAGGCATAGAATTAGGGTTAGGACTAGGGTAGCAATAGGGTAAGGGTTTGACTAAGTGTAAGACATACGTTTAGAGCTAGGATTAGAACTAGAGATAAGGCTAGGGTTAGGGCCAGGGTTAGGGTTAGGGTTAAAGTTAGGGTTAAGCTTGAATTAGGGCTAGGTTTTGTGTTAGGTTTAGGGCTATGGCTAATTTAAGAACATGGCATTACAATTAGGGCTAGTTTTAGGGTTAGGTTTAGGGCGAGGTCTAGTGTTAGGATTAGGTTTAGGGATAGGGTGATGTGTAGAGCTAGGGTTAGTGTTAAGGTCAGAGTCAGTGTTAGTATTAGTTCTAGAGTTAGGGTTAGGACTCGAATTAGGTCTAGGGTTAGGACTAGGTTTTGGTATTATTTTCAAATTAGCATTAGGTTTAGAGCTAGTATTAGGGTGTGGTTTAGGCTTAGGTTTAGGGATATACTTAGAGTTAGGGTTAGGTCTTTGTTTAGCGCTACAGCGAAGGTTAGGGCTAGGGTTAGGTCTAGGGTTTGAGTTATCATAAGTGATAAGGTTAGAACTAGGTATAGGGCTTGGGTGAGAGTTAGAGTTAGTGTTAGGGTTAAATTTAAGGTTAGAATTATGGCTTAATTAGGACTATGATTAGAGCTAGGCTTAGTATTAAGGCAGAGCCTAGGTTTATGGCTAGGGTTATGGTTATGGTTATGGTTAGGTATGATGTCATAGATAGCTTTAGAACTAGGGTGAGCATTAAAATTAGGGTTAGGTTTAGAATTAAGACTAAGACTAGGAATAGGTTTAGGGCTAGAGTGTGTTATAGGGTTAGGGCTTTATTAGGGCTAGGGCTAATGTCAGGTCTAGGGTTATAGTTAGAGATAGTTTTAGGGTTAATATTATTAGGGTTAAGATTAGGTTTATGGATATGGTTAGGTTTAGGGTTCAGGTTAGGTTTATGGTAATGTATAGGTTTAGGGTTAGGAATAGGTTTAGGGTTATCCTAGGGTTAGCATTAGGGTTAGGATTAGGATTAGGGTAGTGGATAGGGTTACAGCTGGGGTTAGGGCTAGGTTTATGGTTAGGATAAAGGCTAAGGTTAGGGTTAGGTTTTGGGTTATGTCAAGCATTAGGGTTAGGGTTAGGGTAAGGTTTAGGGCTAGAATTAGGGTTATGGTTAGGGTTAAAGTTAGTGTTAGGGCTCCAATTAGGAGTAGGTTTTGGGTTAGGTTAGGGCTAGGTTTAGGGCTACAGCCAATGTAAGAACTAGGGTTACGATTAAAACTAGTTTTAGGATTAGAGTTAGGGCTAGGTCTAGGGTTAGGTTTAGGTTTAGGTTTTGAGTGATATTTAGAGTTAGGGTTAGTGTTAGAGTCAGAGGCAGGGTCAGGGTTTGTTTTAGGGTTAGGGATAGGACTCGAATTAGGGCTAGGTTTAGGGCTAGGTGTAGGCTTAGGTTTTGGTTTTTATGTTTAATGTTAGGGTTAGGGCTAATGTAAAGGCAAGTGATAGGATTATGGTAAGGTATAGGGTTAAAACTAGAAAGAGGACTAAGGCGTGAGAGTTATTCTTAGGGCTAGGGTTAGGTTAGGTTTAGGGCTAAATTCAGGCTAGGATTAGGTCTGGCGTTTGTATTAGGGTTAGGCCTAGTTTTAGGCTTAGGAGTAGGTTTATGGATAGGGTTATATTTAGAAGAAGACATGGGATAGAGCTAGATTTAGGGCTAGGTCAAAGGTTAGAATTTGGTTATGGCTAGTGTTATGGTTTTGTTTAATAATAAATAAGGCTAGGTTTAGGGCTAAGATGAGGGCTAGGTTTTGTTTTATGGTTCTGGCAAGAATTAGGGCTAGGGCTAGTGTCAGCTGTGGGCTTACATTAGGGATAGATTGAGGGTTAGATTTATGGCTAGGTCTAGTGTAAGGGTTCGGTTTAGGGTAAGGGTAAGGTTTAGAGCTAGGAGTATTATTAGGGTAAGAATTAGGTTTCAGGTATGGTTTAGGTTAGGGTTTAGTTTTAGAGCTGAATTAGCATTAGGGTTTGGTTAGGGTAATGATATGTTTTGGTTTAGGGTTCATGTTAGGTGTAGGGTAATTGATAGGGTTAGAGTTAGCAAAAGGGTCAGGGTTAGGCCTAAGGTTAGGCTTAGGGTTATGGTTGGGCTTAGGATAATGGATAGGGTTAGGGCTAGGGTTATGGTTTGTATTAGGTCTAGAGTTAGGGTTAGGCCTAGGGTTAGGTTTAGGTTCAGGTTTAGGATATGGTTTAGAGTTTGAGCTAGGGTTAGCTCTAGGGCAAGGATTAGTTTTAGGGTTAGGTCTAGGTTATAGTTACAGTTAGGGTCAAGGTAAGTTTTTAGGTTAGGGCTAGGGTTATCATTAGGTTTAGGGTATTGTCTAGGGTTTGATTTCGTGTTAGGATTATGTTTTGGCTTATGGTTAGGATTAGGGATAGGCTTAGGTTTAGGTTGAGGGTAATGGTTAGGGTTTGAGCAGGGGTTAGTTCTATGGCAAGGGATAGGTTTAAGGCTATGTCTAGGGTTAGGGTTACGGTAGATTTAGGGTAATGGCTAGGGTTATCATCAGGGTTAAGGTTAGGGTTAGAGTAATGGGTAGGGTTAGAGGTAGGGTTAGGGCTAGGGTTATTATTAAGGTTAGGGTTAGAGTTAGGGCAATATTTAGGCTTAGAGGTAGGGTTAGGGATAGCATTAAGGTTAGGATTAGGGCTAGGGTTTAGGTTAGGTTTAGTTTTAGGCCATGGGTTAGTGTTAGGGTTAGGTTAAGTTTAAGGGTTAGGGACTGAGCTAGTGTTTGGACTAGGATGAGGATTAGGGTTAGAGTCAGTGTGAGGGTTAGGGCAAGGGTTAGCATTAGTGTTAGGGTTAGGGTTAGGGTTAGGGTAATACATAGAGTTAGAGGTAGGTTTTGGCCTATGATAATGGCTAGTTTCAGGGTTAGTGATATGGCTAGGTCTAGTGTCAGGGTTATATTTTTTGTTAGGATAAGCTTTAGAGCTAGGGTTTGTGTTAGGGTATGGGTCAGTGTTCAGTATAGGGTTAAGTTTATTGTTAGTGCCAGCGTTAGGTCTATGGTTTGGTCTAGGGGTGTGGTTAGTGTTGGGTTAGGCTAAGGGTTATTATTAGGTCTAGGCCTAAGTTTTTGTTTAGGGCTAGGCCTCGAGTTATCACTAGATAAAGGATTAATTGTAGGTCTAGGTCTAGTGTTAGGGTAAGGTTTAGTTATAGGGTTACTGGTAGTGCCAATGTTAGGGGTCAGTTTAGTTTTAGGGTCAGGTTTAGACCTATGGTTAGTGTTATGGTCAGAATAAGGGTCAGGGATAGGGTTAGGGATTGGGATAGAGATAGAGGTTGGTTGAGGATTAGGGTTAGAACTAGTAATAGAGTTAGGTTATGTGTTAGGCTAAGAATTAGGTTTAGGACTAGTGTAGCTTTAGGGTTAGAGTTTGGCTTAGGGTAAGGGATAGGGTTAGTGTTAGTGTTAGGGCCAAGGTTAGGGTTAGGGTTAGGGCTAGGGTTAGGTTTAGGGTTAGGGTTAAAGCTAGGGTTAGAGCTTGGATTAGGGCTAGGCTAGGTTTGGTGTTAGCTTTAGGGCTACAGCTAATGTAAGAAGTAGGATTACAATTGGGGCTAGTTTTAGGGTTAGTGTTTCTTCTGGGTTTAGTGTTTGGTTAGGTTTAGTGTTAGGGTTATGTTTAGGGTAATGGATAGTTTAGGATTAGTGAATGTGTTAGGGTTAGGCCGAGGGTTAGCATTAGGGTCAGGATTAGGGTTAGGGTTAGGGCAATGGATAGGGTTAAAGCTAGGGTTAGGGCTAGTTTTATGGTTAGTGTTATTGTTAGGTTTAGTGTTATGTTTCTGGTTATTGCAAGGATTAAAGTTAGGGTTAGGTTTAGGTTACGCATTAGGACTTGGTTGAGGTTTAGAGTTTGGGTTAATGATAGTGTTGGGGCTCACATTAGGGCTAGATTTTGGGTTATAATAGGGAAAGTATTAGGGATACAGCTAATGTAAGAACTAGGGTTATGATTAAGGCTAATTTTAGGGTTACGGTTAGGGCTAAGTCTATTTTTATGGTTAGGTTTAAGTTCAGGGTGATGTTTTGAGCTAGGGTTAGTGTTAGGTTCAGAGTCAGGGTCATGGTTAGTTTTAGGGTTGGGGATAGGACTAGAAATATGGGTAGGCTTAGGGCTAGATGTAGGGTTAGTATTTGGTTTAGGTTAAGGTTTAGGGTTAGTTCTATGGCTCGTAATGTTTTAGGGCTAAGGCTAAAGTTAAGGGTATTTTTACTGTTGATGTTAGTGTGATTGCTAGTGATATGGTGAGTATAGGCTTAGGGGTACATTTAGAGTTATGGTTAATTCTAGGGCTGGGCTATGGCTAGGGTTAGGGCTAAGGTTATGTCTAGTTTTGGGGTTAGAACTAGGAATAGAGCTAGGGCGATAGTTAGAGTTAGGTTTAAGGCTAGCGTTAGTGTTAAGTTTAGGGCTAAATTAGGGCTAGGAATATGTCTAGGATTGGTGTTAGGGTTAGGCCTAGGTTTAGGGCTATGTTTAAGATTAGGTTTAGTGTTAGATTTAGGGTAAGGGATGGGGTTATAGATAGGTTTAGGGTTAGGGTGATGATTAGAATTAGGTTTAGGTCTAGTGTTAGGTTTGTGTTAGAATTAAGGCTAGATTTTGGGTTAGGATGAGGTCTAGGATTTGTGTCAGGGTTAGGGCAAGTTTTAGGGATAAGGATAACATCAGTTTTAGGGTTACAGCTAGGGATAGTTATAGGGTTAGGTTCATGGCTATGTCTAATATTAGGTTTAGGGTAAAGCCGAGGTTAAGAGTAAGGTGTATTTTTAGGGGCAGTGTCAGGTTTCAGGTTTGTGTTAGGTTATATATTAGGGTTAAGGCTCAAATTAGTGTTAGGTTTAGAATTAGGGTTAGGTTTATGGATAGGTTTGGGTTTAGGATTCAGGGTAAGATTAGAGTAATTGGTGGGATTAGGGTTAGGCCTAGGTTTAGCATTTGGGTTAAGGTTATTGTTAGAGTAATGAATAGCATTAGAGCTAGGGTTAGGGCTAGGATACAGAACACTATTAGGGCTAGAGTTAGGGTTAGGCTAGGGCTAGGGTTAGGGTTTGGGCTAGGTTTAGGGTATCGGTTAGGTTTTGAGCTAGGGTTAGTGCTAGGGTGAGGGTCAGGTTTAGGATTATGTCTAGGGTTAGATTTTCTGTTTAGGTTAGTGTTAATGTTAGGGTTAGAGTTAAGGTTATCTTTAGAGTTAGGTAAATGGAAAGGGTTAGATGTCAGGTTAGGGTTAGTGGTGGCTTTAGGTTTAGGATTAGTGTTAAGGTTAGGGCTAAGATTATCATTTGAGTTAGGGAAATGGATAGGGTTAGATGTCAGGTTAGGGTAAGGGGTAGTTTTATGCTGAGGGTTAGCGTTAGGGTTTGGGCTAGGGTTAGTGTTAGAGTAAGGGTTAGGGTTTTATCTAGGGTTAAGGCTATGATGAGGGTTAGGTTTAGGGTTAGGTCTAGGATTAGGTTTACAATTAGGATTAGAGCTAGTGTTATCATTAGGGTTAAGGTTCGGTTTAGGGTAATGGATAATTTTAGAGATAGTATTAGGGCTAGTGTTAACATTATGATTAGGGCTAGGATTAGCATTAGGTTTAGGGCTAGGCTAGGGTTATGTTTAGGGTTCAGTTTTGGGTTTTATCTAGGTTTAGGTCTAAGGCGAGGGTTAGGGTTAGCGTGAGGGTTAGGCTTACGGTAAGGGATAAGTTAGGTTAGGGTTAGGGTTACGCTTTGGGCTAGATTTAGGCCTAGGATTAGGGCTACATTTTGTGTTAGGTTTAGAGCTAGTTTTAGTGCTATGGTAATATAAGGGTTATGTTTACAGTTATGGCTAGGCCTAATGATAGGTTTAGGTTTCTGTTAGGGTCAGTTTTATAACTAGGGTTAGTGTTAGTGTCAGGGTCTGTGTTTGGATTTGGGTTAGGGTTAGGGCTAGAGCCAGAATTAGGATTGGTTAGGGCTAGAGGTGAGGTTAGTGTTTGGCTTTGTCTAAGGGTTATCATTAGAGTTAGGGCTAGTTTTTTGTTTAGGTCTGGTTAAACATAAGGCTAGATTTATTATTAGGTTTATTTTAGGGCTAGTGTTAGGGATAGGTTTAGATATAGGGTTATGGGTAGGGCTAGTGTTAGGGTTTGGTTTAAGTTCAGGATCAGAATAAGGGTCAGGGTTAGGGTTAGAATTTGGGTTATGGTTATAACAAGAATGAGGGCTAGGATTAGGACTAGTAATAGGGTTATGGTTTGGGTTAGACTCAGGATTAATTTTAGGACTAGGGTTAGCATTATGTTTGGGGTTTGACTAGGGTAAAGTATATGGTTAGAGCTTCGGTTAGAGCTAGGTTTTTGGTTAGGGTTATGGCTGAGTTAGCGTTAGGGATAGGGTGAAAGCTAGGATTAGGTATCAGAATTTGGCTAGGTTTGGTTAGATTTAGGTTTAAGGTTAAGGCTAATGTATGATCAAGGGTTATGATTAGAACTAATTTTAGAATTAGGGTTAGGACCAGGTCTAGTGTTAGGTTAAGGTTTAGGTTTAGGGTGACGTTTAGAAGTAGGGTTAGTGTTAAGGTCAGAGACAGGTTTAGGGGTAGATTTAGGATTAAGATTAGGATTCATATTAGGGCTAGGCTTAGGGCTAGATATAAGGTAAGGTTTTGGTTAAGGTAAAAGTTAAGGGTTATTGTTGTGGCTAAGTTTTTTTTTTTTTTTTTTTTTTTTTTTTTTTTTTTAGGGCTAAGCCTATGTTTAGGGCTAGTTTTAGGATTAGCATTAGCATTAGGGCTAGTGTTAGGGTTAGGTTTAGATATAGAATTAGGGTTAAATTTACAGTTATGTTTAGATCTAGGGTAAGGGCAAGGTGTAAGGTTAGGGCTAGGGTTATTCTAGGCTATGGCTATGAATAAGGTTACGGTAAGTGATAGGGTTAAAATTAGGGCTAGGGCTAGGGCAAGAGTTATAGTTAGTCTTAAAGCTAGAATTAGGGATAGGTTTAGGATTTGAGCTAGGGTTAGTGTTAGGGTTAGTCCTAGTGTTAAGGTTAGGGCTAGGTTTAGTGTTAGGGTTAGGGTTTGGGTTAGGTTTAGGGTAAGCAATGGGGTTATAACTAGGTTTAGGGCTAGGGAAAGGGTTAGAATTAGGGTTAGGGTTATGATTAAGGCTTGGTTTTGGGCTAGGATGAGAGCTAGTGTTCATGTTAGGGTTAGTGCTAGGATTAGGGCTAGGGCTAATGTCAGGTCTAGAGTTACAGTTAGAGATAGGTTTAGGTTTATGTTTATGATTAGGTCTACTATAAGGGTTAGATTTAGGGTAAGGGTCAAGTTTACAGATATGTGTATTAATAGGGTCACTGTACACCTTAAGGTTTGGTTTAGGTTAAGATTTAGGTTTAGGGCTCGAATTAGCATTAACATTAGAGTTAGGGTTAGAGTAATGAATAGGCTTAGGATTAGTGTTCAGGTTAGTTTCAGGGCAATGGATAGGTTTAGGGATTTTGATAGGGTTAGGGTTAAGCCTATTGTTAGCATTAGGGTTAGGATTATGTTTAGGGTAATGGATTGAATTAGAGCTAGGGTGAGGGCTATGGTTATCATTAGGATTAGGGCTAGGATTAGGGTAGTTGATATAATTAGAGCTGTGGTTAGGGCTATGGTTAATGTTAGGATTAGTGCTAGTGTTAGGTTTGGTTTTGGGACAGGGCTAGGGTTCTGTTAAGGGTAAAGTTTAGGCTTTGAGCTAGGGTTAGGTCTAAAGTGAGGATTAGGTTTAGGGTTAGGGCTAGGTTTAGGTTTAGGGTTACACTTAGGGCTATGTTCAGGCCTAAAATTAGGGCTAGGTTTTGTGTTAATTTAGGCCTATGGTTAGGGACATGGATAATATAAGAGCTTGGATTATGATTAGGGCTAGTTTTAGGGTTAGGGTTATGGCTAGGTCTAGTGTTAGAATGAAGTTTTTGTTTAGAGTGAGCTTTGGAGCTAGGATTATGTTAGGGTCAGGGCCAATGTTCAGGTTAGAGTTAGTGTTGGGTTTAGTGCCAGAATTACGACTAGGGTTAGGTCTAGGGGTAGGGTTAGTGTTTGGGTTAGGTTAAGGGTTATTGTTAGGCCTAGGGCTAGGTTGTTGTTCAGGTCTAGGGCTAGAGATATGGCTAGATTTACGATTAGGTTTAAGTCTAGGGCTAGTGTTAGGTTTAGGTTTAAGTGTATGATTACTGGTAGGGCTAATGTTAGTGTTCAGTTTCGGGTTAGGGTCAGGTTTATAACTGTGATTAGTGTTAGGGTCAGAATAAGTGTCAGGTTTAGTGTTTGGGTTTATGTTAGGGTTAGGGCTAGAACGAAGGTTAGTGTTCTGACTAGTAATAGGGTTAGAGTTTGAGTTAGGCTCTGGATTAGGTTTAGGACTAGGGATAGCATTAGGTTTAGGGTTTAGCTTAAGATAATGGATAGGGTAAAACTATGGTTAGATCTAGGGTTAGGGTGTGGATTAGGGCTAGTTTTAGGGTTAGGGTTAAAACTAGGGTTAATGCTAGGCTTAGGGCCATATTTCGGTTTAGTTTGGGGCTAGTGTTAGGCCTACAAATAATGTATAAACCAGGGTTATGATTAGGTCTACTTTTTGGGTAAGTGTTACGGCTAGATCAAATGTTAGGGTTAGGGTTACTGTAAGTGTGATGTTTAGAGCTAGGGTTAGTGTTAGGGTCTGGGTCAGTGTTGGGGTTATAGTTAGGTTTAGGGTTAAACCCAATATTATCACTAGAGTTAGGTCTAGGCGTAGGGTTAGTGTTTGTTTTAGGTTAAGGTTTATCATTAGGGCTAGGGCTAGGTTTTTGTTTAGGTCTAGGGCCAGAGATATGGCTAGAGTTAGGATCAGGTTTAGGTCTAGGGCTAGTGTTAGGGTTAGGTTTAGGTATAGGTTTATTTCTAGTGCTAATGTTAGGGTTCAGTTTATGGTTAGGGTCAGTTTTAGACATAAGGTTATCTTTAGGATCAGAATAAATATCAGAGTTAGGTTTAGGGTTTGGGTTATGGTTAGAGCTAGAATGAGGGCTAGGGTTAGGACTAGTAATAGGGTGAGGGTTTGGGTTAGGCTAAGGATTATTTAGGCCTAGGGTTAGCATTAGGGTTAGGGTTAGCTTAGGGTAAGGGATAGGATTAGAGCTTGGATTAAGGCTATGTTTAGGGTTAGGGTTATGGCTAGTGTTAGGTTTAGGTTTAGGGTTAAAGCTTGGGTTAGGTCTTGCATTAAGGCTAGGTTTTGGTTAGAGTTAGGGCTAGTTTTAGAGTTATGGCCAATGTATGGATTAGGGTTCTGATTTGGGCTATTTATAGGATTAGGATTAGTACTAGTTCTAGTGGTAGAGTTAGGTATAACGTTTAGAGCTAGGGTTAGTGTTAGGGTCAAATTCAAGGTCAGAGTAGTTTTATCGTTAGGTTTTGGCCTCGAATTAGGGCTAAGGTTAGGGCTAGGAGTAGGGTTAGGCTTCAGTTTAGGTTAAGTTTTAAAGTTAGGGCTATGGCCTGGTTTTTGTTTTAGGGCTAGGGCTATGGTTAGGGCTAGTTTTAGTCTTAGCATTAGGTTTAGGGCTAGTGTTAGGCTTAGGTTTAGGCTTAGGGTTAAAGTTAGATTTGGATTTAGGATTAAATCTAGAGTTAGGTCTAGGGCTAAATATAGGGCTACTGTTAGGTCTTGGTTTATGGCTAGGATTAGGTTTATGGTAAGGGATAGGGTTAGAACTAGGAATAGGGCTAGGTTGAAAGTGAGAGTTAGTCTTATGGATAAGCTTAGTGTTTGGTTCGGTATAGGGCTTAATTAGGGCTAGTAATAGGGCTAGGTTTATGGTTATGTTTAGGCCTAGGGCTAGTTTTAGGCTTAGGGTTAGGTTTTGTGTAAATGATTGGGTTAGAGCTAGGGATACAGCTAGAGTGAAGTTTAGAATTAGGGTTAGGGCTAGGGGTTCATTAGAGTTATGATTAAGGCTAGGTTTAGGGCTAGGATGAGGGCTAGGGTTTGTGTAAGTGTTCGGGATAGGATTAGTGTTAGGGTCAATGTCAGGTCTAGGATTATGGTTAGAGATAGTTTTAGGATGAGGTTTATGGCTATGTTTAGTGTAAGTGTTAGGTCTCAGGTAGGGGTCAAATTTAGAGCTACGGTATTATTAGGGTCATGGTCAGGTTTAGGGTTTTGTTTAGGTTAGGGTTTAGGGTAGGCCTCAAATTAGAATTAGGATTTGGGTAAGGGTAATGATAGGGTTTTGTTTAGGGTTCAAGATAGATTTAGCATAAGGGATAGGGTTACGGTTAGGGATAGGGTTAGAGTTAGGCCTAGGGTTAGCATTATAATTAGGGTTATGTTTAGAGTAATTGATAGGATTAGAGCTAAATTTAGGTCTAGGGTTAAGGATAGGATTATGGCTAGGGTTAGAATTACAGTTATGTGTTTGTTTTGTGTTAAGTTTAGGGCTAGAATTACAGCTAGGGTAAATGTCAGGGCTAGGATAATGGATAGGAATAGTTTTAGGGTTAGGTTTATGGCTACGTCTAGTATACGGGTTAGGTTTAGGGGTAGGGTCAGGATTAGATCTAGGTATATTATCATGGGAAGGGGCAGAGTTAGAATTTGGGTTGGGTTAAAGTGTAGGGTTAAGGCATTAGGATTAGATTTAGGGTAATGATAGGGTTAGGTTTAGAATTCAATTTAGGTTTAGGTTAATGAAATAGGTTAGGGTTAGGGATAAGTTTAGTGTTAGGTCTAGGGTTACCATTAGAGTTATGGTTATGTTTAGGGTAATGGATAGGGTTAGAGCTAGTGATAGGGCTAGGGTTATGGTTAGAATTCTGGCTAGGTTTAGGGTAAAGTTTAGGGCTATGTACTAGGTTAGGGTTCGGTTTAGGGTTAGGTTTAAAGCTAGGGTTAAGGCTCGGATTAGGGCTTGGTTTTTGGTTTGGTTAGGGCTAGGATTAGGGCTATGGTAATGTATGAACTAGTGTTGCAATTAGTGCTAGTTTTGGGGTTAGGTTTAGGGCTATGTCTAGTGTTATAGTTTGGTTTAAGGTTAGGGTGATGTTTAGAGCAAGGGTTATGTTAGGGTTAGTGTCAAAGTCAGGGTTAGTTTTTGGGTTCGTGTTAGAACTTGAATTAGGGCTAAAGTTAGTACTAGTTGTACGGTTCGGGTTTGGTTTAGGTTAAGGGTTGGGGATATAGGTTGGTTTTGTTTTAGGGCTAGGGCTATGGTTACAGCTAGATTATGGATTAGCATCCGGGTTAGGGCTAGAGTTAGGTTAAGGTTTAGGCTTAGGGTTTGGGTTAGATTTTGAGTTAGGGTTGAATCTAGGGTAAGGGATAGGGCTAGGGCTATGGCCAGGTGTAGGTTTAGGATGAGGGATAGGAATGTGGTAACATATATGGTTAGAACTAGGGATACACCTAGGGTGAGAATTTTAGTTAGTTATAGTAGTTATTTTAGGATTAGGGTTAGAGTTAGGGCTAAATTATGGCTAGGATTAGGGCTTGGCTTATGGCTAAATTTGGCCTAGGATTAGGGCTAGGGTTAGTGTTAGAGTTAGGGCTAAATTAGGGCTAGTGTTAAGGCTAGATTTAGGGTTAGGTTTAGAGCTAAATTAGGGTTTAGGATTAGAGCTAGTGCTAGTGTTAGGGTTAGGGCTATATTAGGGCTAGTGTTAAGGCTAGGCTTATTCTTATGGTTAGACTAAGGGGTTGGGCTAGAGTTAGGGTTAGCATTGGTGTTAAGGTTAAGTTTAGGGGAATGGGTGGGGTTATAGTTAGCTTTAGGGATAGGGTGCAGGATAGAATTAGGATTAGGCACAGGGTTATGTTTAAGTTTAGGATTAAGTCTACGTTTAGGGCAAGGTTAAGGGCTAGAGTTTCTGTTAAAAATAGTTTCAGGGTTAGGTTATTGCTAGGTGTAGTGTAAGAATTAGGTTTAGGTTAAAGGTCAGCTTTAGGGCTAGGGTTATTATTAGGGTCAGGGTCAGGGTTAGCATTTGGTTTAGTGAAAGGTTTAGGGTTAAGGCTCGAATTAGCATTAGGGTTAGGTTTAGGATTAGGGTAATGGATAGGTTTTAGTTTAGGTTTCAGTTAATGTTTAGGGTAATGAATGAGTTAGGTTTTGCAATTGGGTTAGGGTTACCATTAGGGTTAGGGTTATGTTTAGTGTAATGGTTAGGTTTAGAGCTAGGGTTGGGGCTAATATATGGTTTGGATTAAGTCTAGAATTAGGGTTAGGGTTAGGGATAAGGCTAGGGTGTGATTTGGGGTAAGTCATAGGGCTAGGATTATAGTTAGTCTTAGTGCTAGGGTTAGGGTTAGGGTTAGGGTTAGGGTTAGGGTTAGGGATGTTTTTGCATGCTTCAGCTTTGGGAAACTTTCAGAATGATGAAACCAGAGTGCCCTCATAGAACTGATTGAGTGTGTGTAGTTTTAAGCAGCGAGCACCAACCCTGTTTGACTTCAAGTTCCATTTCCATTTATGCGTATAGGTCAAAATGAAGGAAACCTTAAAATACAAACTTTTCCTGACAGCAAACTATTAAAGGGATAAGGCCCTAACCTGGGGAAAATAGTAAGGCTAGGTAAAAGACGAATTATGCCAAGTATCAAATGAATTTGAAAAAAACTCACTCTAACTCTAACACTAGATCTAATCCAACCCTAATCAAATTCTAACCTGTTTAGAGTAACTATGATCACAGAAGTCCCAAACTTGGGGAGCCTAGCAGTGCAACTTAACAGATGAATCTTGTGCAGTATCAAAGAAATTTGATGAAAAATTTGGGGAAGTATTTCATATTTGTTCATAAGAAGTACATTCATATTTTCCAGGTTTTTTTTTAGAATGCTCATGGATAAATTGTTTTTCATACTTCAGCTTAAGGAAATTTCACAAAGGAAAACCAAAGAGTGCCCACAGAAAGCTGACTGAGTGTGTGAAGTTTCATGCAGCTAGCACCAACTCTGTTTTATTTCCAGCTCCATTGCATTCACACCTATAGGCCCTAAGCAAGCGATAACTGAAAATTCAAACTTTTCCTGACATTGAACCATTGAAACTTGAAGGTCCAAACTTGGAGAGTCTACTAAAGCTAGGTCAAGGATTAATCCTGTACAGTATCCAATTAATCCAACCAAAAACTATTTGAAGCTCTTTCAGTACATGGGTATTGTGCTTGCTCCTAAAGCACTCAGAGATAAAGCTGTTACATTTTACTTCATCTTTGGGCTACTTCCATGGCAAACACCAGATTATGCTCCCTGAAAATTGATGGAGTATGTGAAGTTTCAAGCAGCTAGCCCAAACTCTGTTCGATTAACAGCTTCATTTCCATTCACACCTATTGGGCAAAAAGAAGGGAAAATCAAATTGAAACTGTTACTGAGGGCAAATCCTTTATGTAGGAGGCCCAAACATTTGGAGTATAGTCAAAATAGGAAAAAAATTAATCCTGCACAGTATCATAGAAATTTGAAAGTAAAACTAACTTAACCTGTTTAGAGTCCCTTTGATCCTAGAAGTCCCACACTTGGGAAGCCAAGTTGGGTAGGCTAATAGATGAATCTTTCACACTATCAAATAAATCTGACCAAATAATTGGGGAGGTAGTTCAGTACATGCATATTTTCCTGTTTTGTCCTAAAGTGCTCTCACATAAAGTTGCTTTGCATTCTTCAGCTTAGGACTACTTTTACAAGAAATAAGCCAGAGAATGCCCATAGAAAACTGATTGAGTGTGTGAGGTTTGAAGTAGCTAGCACCAACTCTGTTGGATTTACAGCTCCATTTCCATTTACACGCATAGGATCAAAATGAAATGAAAACTTAAAACACATACTGTTCAGGAAAGCAAATCCTTGACCCAAGAGGTCCACACCTAAAGAATATAGTAAGGCTAGGTAAAAGTTTAATCCTGCCCAGTATCCAAGAAATTTGAACAAAACTAAATCTTCAAACACTAGCTGTAACCCTAGCCCTAATCTAATACTAAATCTAACCTAACCTGTTTATAAGACGATTGATCAGAGTAGTCCCCAAATAAAGGAGCCCAGTGGGGCAAGCAAAGAGATGAATCCTGTGCAGTATAAAAGAAATCTGACCAAATAATTGGGGGAGGTATTTCAGTACGTGCATATTTCCCTGTTTTCTCCTAATGTGCTCTTGGATAAATTATTTTTTCATGCTTCAGTTTAAGGTACTTGCACAAGGAACACCCAGAGAGCACCCACAGACAGCTGATTGAGTGTGTGAAGTTTCAAGCATCTAGTACTGACTGTTTGGTTTCCAGCTCCATTTTCATTTACGTCTATAGGCCACAATAAAGTGAAACCTAAAACTTTAAACTGTTCCTGAGAGTGAACTGGCAAACCTTGAAAACCCAAACATGGGGATCCTACTAAGACTAGGAAAATGATGAATCCTGTACAATATCAAAGTAATCCATGCGAAAATATTGAAGCTTGCTCCTAAAGTGCTCACAAATAAAGCTGTTTCTTTCTAATTCAGCTTTAGGCTACTACCACAAGAAGCAAATGAGAGAATGTGCACTGAGAACTGATTAAGGGTGTGAAGTTTCAAGCAGCTAGCACAAACCCTGTTTGAGTCCAGCTCCATTTCCATTCACCCCTATAGGGCAAAATGAAGTGAAACATTAAAATTAAACTGCTTCTAAGAGCAAACCCTTTTACCTAGGAGGCCCAAACTTGTCAAGCATACTAAGAATAGGAAAAAGGTAAATGCTGCCCAGTATCCAATACATTTAAAAAAAATTACTCTAACCATAAAACTAGTTATAACACTTGCCCTAACTCTAACCGTAACCCTAAGCATAACCTGTTAAGAGAACTTTTAATCATAAAGGTTTTAAACTTAGGGAGACTAGTGGGGAAGCTTACAGATGAATCCTACACAGTATCAAAGAAATGTGACCAAATAATTGGGGGAGGTATTTCAGTACATGCATATTGCCCTGTTTTATCCTAAAGTGCTCTTGGATAAACTTGTTTTGCATGCTTCAGCTTATGGCTATCTTTATAAGGAAGAAACCAGTGAGTCCCCACAGACAACTGATTGAGAATGTGAAGTTTCAACCAGCTAGCACCAACCCTCTGATTTCCAGCTTCATATGCATTTACCCATATAGGTCAAAATGAAGTGAGACATTAAAAACAAACTATTCCAAACAGTGGACCATTAAACCAAGAAGGCCCAAAACTGGGACACACAGTAAGGATAGGAATAATAAATCTTCCCAGTATCAAAGAAATTTGAACAAAACAAACTCTAACCCTAACACTATCTCTAAAGCTAGCCCTAACCCTAACTTTAACACTAACCCTTACCTGTTTAGAGAACCATTGATCCTAGAAGTGCCAACCTTGGGGAGCCTAGTGCAGAAAGCTAAAATATGAATACTGTGCAGTATCAAAGAAATCTGATCAAATTTTTGGGAGACTTATTTCATTACATACACGTTTCTCTATTTTCTTCTTAAGGGCTCTCGGATACAGTTTCTTTTGCATGCTTCATTTTGGCCTATCTTCAAAAGAAAGAAACCAGAGACTGCCCATTGAGAACTGATTGTGTGAAGTTTCAAGCACCTCCTGCCAACCCTGTTGGATTTCCAGCTCAATTTTCATTCACATCAATAAGCCATAATGAAGGGAAACCTTAAAATACAAACTGTTCCTCATAGTAAACCTTTGAACCGAGAAGGCCCAAACCTGTGGAGCATAGTTAGGCTAAGTATAAGGTTAATCCTCCCCAGTATCATAGAAATATGAAGAAAACTAGGGCCCCATGGGTGCTCTCAGCTCAGATGGAAAGCTTGGCTGTGTAGTTTCTCTGGTCGCATATAGCAGTCTCAGGCACACAGACGCTCTCTGCACAAATGCAAGGCAGCACAGAACACAGAGGCTTTTCTTGCAGGTCACCAGACCGAGCTCTGGACACAGCACAAGGTCACTCCAGAACCACCAACCTCACCAAACACCATACATGGGTAATAGATGGAATCCATCTTGCAAAACCTTCCACGCCATCTATCAGTGGGCGTGGCTACGAGCTGGGTTCTGTAGCTTTTCAGGTAAGCAGTTTCCAACTCTCCTACCTCCAGCTGTGATAACTCAAGATTTTTCTCACAAGCTTTTGGGGGTGTAGCTATCAATGCGGAACAGCAATTGTACAGGCACCTGGTTTCCAATTCAGAGACTAAGATTAGGAAGGCTCCAGGTAGAAGCTCAAGATCTCTCACCCTGGCTACCTCCACCACCTTGAGCACAGAGACTCAAGCTAGGAATAGACAACTCCACCTACTGCAAGAAAACAAAACAGAGTTCTGAGAGACTATTTTTTTCTTACTTTTCTTTTCTTGATCTTCTCATCCATTCTCCGCTACATTTCCCCTCTGGTCCTCACAACGTCAACATATGTGAAACCAAGAACTTTCCATGAAATTGGACTTTAAGAACTGAATCACTGGAATAGTATAATATAGAGGAATTACATAGGCCCCATCTCACCACCTCTTTATTTGCTCTTATTTTCTTTCTCCCTCTATTTACTTGTTATTTTTTCTTTTTTTCTTTCTCCCTCTATTCCACTTTCAGCCTCCTAACTTTTACTATTTATACATAGGGTAATTTTATGAATACAGATAAGGAGTTTGAATTTATACCTTCTTGCATAAATTCCCCCTGTCTATTTAGTAGGGTTCTCCTCCAAATTTGCTAAGTTAGATTAATCACATGTCCTCATTCCTTTCTCCCTTAACATAACATCTTACCCCTGACCCTCAGTTCTCTATACACCTCCAGAAATGGTATGCCTTTTATGAAACTAATGACTATATTCTAAGTAAAAATTGAAGCTAACATCTGTAGACCCAGAGTCTAAATATAAGTGTATTTATAATGGTTAGGTTTAGGCTTCAGGTTAGGGTTAGATTTAGAGTTAGGTTTTGATCTATGGTTAGGGTTAGGGCTAAGGATTAGGCAAGGGTTAGGACTAGGGTTTGGGTTAGGTTTAGGAATATGGTAAGGTATAGGGTTAGAACTAGTGATAGGGCTCGTATGAGAGTTAGAGGCAGTCTTAGGGCTAGGGTTAGGGTTAGGGTTAGGGATAGAGCTAAATTAGGGCTACTGTTAGTATTAGGTTTAGGCCTTGGGTTAGGGTTAGAATTAGGAATACATTTAGGGTAAGGTATTGGGTTATAGCTAGGCTGAGGGCTAGGCCAATGTTAGTATTAGGGTTAGGTCTAGGGTTTAGCTTTAGGGATTAAAGCTAGATTTAGGGCTAGTATGAGGGCTAATGTTTGTGTTAGGATTAGGGCTAGTATTAAGGCAAGGGCTAATGTCAGATCTAGGGTTACAGGTAGGGATAGATTTAGTGTTAGGTTTATGGCTTGGTCCAGTGTATGGGTTAGGTTTATACTAAGGGTCAGTTTTAGAGTGAGGGTTATTATTAGGGTCAGGATCAAGTTGAGGGTTTGAGTTCAGTTAGGGTTTAGGTTTAGGACTTGAATTATCATTAGGGTTTAGGGTTAAGGTAATGAAAGTGTTAGGTTTAGGGTTTAGGTGTGGTTTAGTGTAATGGATGGGGTTAGGGTTAGTCCTAGGGTTAGCATAAGAGTTATTATTAGGGTAATGGATAGGGTTAGACCTAAGATTAGGGGTAGGGTTATGTATAGGATTAGGGCTTTTGTTTGGATTAGGGTTAGGATTGAGGTGTGGTTTAGTGTAATGATAGGGTTAGGGTTAAGCCTAGGGTTAGCATAATGAATTATCATTAGGGTAATGGATAGAGTTAGACCTAAGATTAGGGGTAGGGTTATGTATAGGATTAGGGCTTTTGTTTGGGTTATGATTAGATTTACGTTTAGGGTCGAAGCTAGGTTTAGCGGCTGGGGATGTGGCTCAAGAAGTAGTGTACTCGTCTGGCATGTACAGGGCACTGGGTTTTATCCTCAGCACTACATACCAATAAAATAAAGATGTTGTGTTCACCAAAAAGTAAAAAATAAATCTTAAAAACAGGCTAGGTTTGGGGTTAGGTTAGGGCTAGGGTTAAGGCTACAGCGAATGTACAAAGTAGCGATATGATTAGAGCTAGTGACAGGGTCAGGATTAGGGCTAAGTCTACCGTTAGGGTTAAGTTTATGTTTATGATGATGTTTAGAGCTAGGTTTAATGTTAGGGTCAGAGTCAGAGTCCAGATTAGTTTTCAGGTTAGGTTTAGGACTCCAATTAGAGATAGGTTTAGGGCTAGGTGTAGGGTTAGGGTTTGGTTTAGGTTAAGTGTTAGGGATAGGGTTATGATTCGGTTTTGTTTTAGGGCTAGGGGTAGAGTTAGGGCTAGTTTTAGGATTAATTTTAGGATTAGGGCTAGTGTTAGTGTGAGGTTTAGGCTTAGTTTTAGGGTTAGATTTCGAGTTAGGGTTAGAGCTGGGCTTTGAGCTAGTGGTAAGGGTAGGACTAGGATTAGGGCTAAGTTTAGGGCTAGGTATAGGGTGATGGTAAGGGATAGGTTTAGAACTAGGTATAAGGCTAGCGTGAGAGTTTGAGTTAGTCTTGTGGTTGGGTTAGGGATGAGTTAGGGATAGGGTTAAATTAGGGCTGGGATTAGGACTAGGGTTAGTGTTAGGGGTAGGCCTAAATTTAGGGCTAGGGTTAGTGTTAGAGTTAGGGTTAGGGTTAGGTTTAGGTTAAGGGATGGGATTATAGCTACTTTTAGGACTAGAGTGAGGATTAGATTTAGGGTTATGCTTAGGGATGGGTTTATGATTAAGGTGAGGTATATGGCTAGAATGTGGGCTAAGGTTTGTGTTAGGAATTGGACTAGGATTAGAGCTAGAGCTAATGTCAGGTCTAGGGTTACAGTTAGGGAGAGTTTTAGGGTTAGGTTTATAGCTAGGTCTATTGTAAGGGTCAGGTTTCTTGTTAGGGTCAGGTTTAGAAGTATGGGTATTATTAGGGTCAGGGTCAGGGTTAGTGTTTTTATTAGATTAAGGTTTAGGAATAAGGCTCGAGTTATCATTACAGTTAGGCATAGGTTAATGATAGCTTTAGGTTTAGAGTTCAGGTTAGGTGTAGGATAATGTATAGGGTTAGGATTAAGAATAGGATTAGGGTTTGGCCTAGGGTTAGCAGAAGTGTTAGGGTTATCATTAGGGTAATGGATAGGCTTAGACCTAGTCATAGGGCTAGTGTTATGCTTAGGATTAGGGCTAAGGTTAGTATTATGGTTAGCTTTAGGGTTAAAGCTAGGGTAGGGCTTGAATTAGGGCTAGGTTTTGCAATAGGTTAGGTCTATGGCAAATGTAAGAACTTGGCTATGATAGGGCTAATTTTAGGGTCAATGTTAGTCCTAAGTATAGTTTTAGGGTTAGGTTTAGGGTTAGGGTGATGTTTAGAGCTAGGGTTAGTGTTGGTGTCAGGATCAGTGTTCAGTTTAGGGTTATGGTTAATGTGAAAGCCAGTATTAGGACAAGGGTTAAGATTAGGGGAAAGGTTAGTTTTTGGCTTTAGGCTAAGGGTTATTATTAGGACTAGGGCTAGGTTTTCTTTAGGTCTAGGCATAGAGTCATGGATAGATTAGGATTTAGTTTAGGTCTATGGTTAGTGATAGGGCTAGGTTTAGGTATAAGTTTACCAGCAAGGCTAGTATTAGGGTTCGGTTTAGGGTTAGGTTCAAGTTTAGACCCATGATTACTGTTAGGGTCAGAATAAGGGTCAGGGTTATGGTTAGGGTTTGGTTTATGGTTAGAGGTAGAATGAGGACTAGGGTTAGTGTTTGGTTTAGATTAAGGATTAGTCCTAACCTAATCCTAATCCAAAACCTAACACTATGTAGTAGGGTTAGGGTTTGGGTTAGATTAAGGATTAGGATTAGGATTACGATTAGGGTTAGCCCTAGGTTTAGGGTTTGGCATAGGATAAGGGATAGGGTTAGAGCTAGGATTAGGACTAGGGTTGGGGTTAAAGCTAGGTTTACGGCTCAGATTAGGGCTAGTTTCTGTGTTAGGATTAAGGCTAGGTTTAGAGCAATGACTAATGTAAGAACTATGTTTTTTTGGGTTAGTTTTAGGGTGATGGTTAGGGGTTAAACCTCTAGTGTTAGGATTCGGTTTAAGGTTAGGTTGAAATTTAGACTGTGTTAATTAAGGTTAATAGTCAGGGTCAGGTTTACTTTTAGGGTTAGGGTTAGGACTCAAATTAAGTCTAGGGTTACTGTAAGGGTTTGTTTTAGGGTTAGGGTGGTGTTTAGAGCAATGGTGAGTGTTAGGATGTGAGTCAGAGTTAGGGTTAGTATCAAGGTTAAAATTAGGACTCGAATTAGGGCTAGGGTTAGGTCTAGGTGTAGTGTTAAGGTTTGGTTTAAGTTAAGGTTTAGGGTAAGGGCTAATTCTCGGGTATGTTTTACTCTAAGGTTTAGGGTTAGTACTATTTTTATGATTAGCTTTAGGGCTAGGGCTAGTGTTAATGTTAGGCTTTGGCTTAGGCTTAGAGTTAGATTTAGAGTTAGGGTTAGATCTAGGGTTAGGAATAGGAATAAAGTTTAGACAGTGGTTGTTGCTAGGTTTAGGGCTAGGTTTAGGGCTAGAGTTAGGATTACGGTAATGCATAGGGTTAGAAGTAGAGATAGGGCTAGTGTTAGAGTTAGAGTTAGTCTTAGTGCTAGGGTTAGGGTTACGGTTAGGGATAGGGTAAAATTAGGGCTAGAATTAGGGCTAGGGTTAGTGTTCACCTTAGGCCTAGCTTTAGGGTTATGGTTAGGGTTAGGGTTAAGTTTAGGGTAAGGAATGGCATTATAGCTAGGTTTTGAGATAGGGTGAGGGTTAGAATTAGGGTTAGGGCTATGATTAGGTTTAGGGTTATGATTAAGGCTAGGTTTAGGGCTAGGATTAGGGCTATGCTTTATTTTAGTGTTAGGTTAGGATTAGGGCTGGGGCTAATATCAGATCTTGGGTTATGTTTAAAGAAAGTTTTATGGTTATGTTTATGGCTACACGCAATATAAGGGTTAGGTTTAGAGTTAGGGTCAGGTTTAGAGCTAGGTGTATTATTAGAGTCAGGTTCTGGTTTAGAAATTTGGGATAGGTTAATGTTTAAAGTTAGGGCTTGAATTATATTTATGGTTTGTGCTAGTTTAATTATAGGTGAGGTTTAGGGATTAGGTTTGGTTTAGAATAATGCATAGGTTTAGGATTAGGGATAGGATTAAGTTTAGGCCTAGGGTTATGGTTAAGACAATGGATAGGGTTAGAGATAGGGTTAGGGTTAGGGTTATAATTTTCATTAGTGCTAGGTTTAAGATTAGGTATAGGGTTAAAATTCCGGTTAGGGCTTCGTTTGGGGCTAGGTTTGGGGTTAACTTACTGCTAGGGTTAGGGGTAAGGCTAATGTAAGTATCAGGTTACAATTAGGGTTAAATTTAGGGTTAGGGCTAGTGGTAGGTCTACTGTTAGGTTTAGATTTAGGGTTAGGGTGATGTTTAGACTAGGGTTAGTATTATGGTCACAGTCAGGGTCAGTGTTACTTCTACTTTTCAGCTTAAAACTCGAATTAGAGCTAAGGTTAGGGTTAGGGTTAAGGGTTGGTTTAGGTTAAGGGTTAGGGTTAGGGTTATGACTCAGTTTTTGTTTTAGGGCTAGTGTTAGATTTAGAGTTAGGGTTAGGCTTAGGATTAGGTTTTGATTTAGACTTATAATTAGATCTAGGTTAGGGCTAGAGCTAATGATAGGGCTAGGGTTAGGGCTAGGATTAGGGCTAGGATTAGAGTTCCGGTAAGGAATAGGGTTCGAACTAGGGATTGGGCTAGGGTGGGAGTTAGATTTAGTCTTAGGGCTAGGGTTAGAGCTAGGGTTAGGAATAGGACTAAATTAGGGCTAAGATTAGGGCTAGGGTTAATTTTGGGTTTAGTCCTAAAGTTAGGTTTAGTGATAGAATTAAGGCTATGTTTAGGGCTAGGATAAGGGCTGGGGTTTGTGTTAGGTTTAGGACTAGGCATAGAACTATGGCTAATGTCAGGTCTAAGGTTATGGTTGGGGATAGTTTTAGGATCAGGGTTATGGCTAGGTCTAGTGTAAGTGTTAGGTTTAATGTAAATTCAGCCTTAGAGCTAGGAGACTTATTACGGTCAGGGTCATTGTTAGAGTTTGCTTGAGGTTAGGTTTTATGGTTAGGGCTTGAGTTAGCACTAGGGTGTGGGTTAGGTACTGATAGGGTTTTGTTTAGAGTTTACATTAGATTTAGGGTAATTGATAGGGTTAGGGTTAGTGATAGGGTTAAGATTAGGCCTAGGGTTTGCATTAGGGTAAGGGTTATGGTTAGTATAATGGATGGAATTAGAGCTAAGTTTAGGGCTAGGTTTATGGTTAGGAATATGTCTTGAATTAGTGTTAGGGTTAGGGTTAAAACTAGGTTTAGGCTTAGGTTTATGTTTAGCAAAAGGATTAGGTTTTGAGCTAGGGTTAGGGTTAGGGCGAGGGTTAGGTTTAGGGTTACTTCTAGGGATAAGATTATAGTACTCATAGGGTTAAGGTTAGGATTAGGGCTAGTGACATCATTAGCGATAGGGTTAGGGTTAGGGTAATGTATTCCATTAGATGTAGATTTAGGGCTATGTTTAATGTTAGATTGAGGTTTAGGCTTAGAGTTAGGGCTATGGTTATGTTTAGGTTTATAGTAAGGATTAGGGTTTGAGCTACGGTTAGGTCTTTGGCAAGTGTGAGATTTAAGGTTAGGTCTAGGGTTAGTTTTCCAGATAGGTTTAGGTTTAGCATTAAGCCTAGAATTATCAATAAGTTTAGGTTTAGGTTTAGAGTAATGGGTAGGTTTAGAGCTAGGTTTAGGGCTAGGGTTAAGGTTAGGATTAGGGCTAGTGATAGGGTTAGATTGAGGGATAGGTGTAGGTTTATGTTTAGAATAATGTTTAGGATTTGAGCTAGGATTAGGACTAAGGAGAGAATTAGGTTAGGGTTAGGGCTAGGGTTAGGGTTAGGGTTATGCTTAAGGCTTGATATAGGCTTAGGATTAGGTATAGGTTTTGTGTTAGGTTTAGGGCTAGGGTTAGGGTTATGGGTAATGTAAGAGCTAGAGTTATGTTGAGGGCTAGTTGTAGGGTTAGGGTTATGGCTAGGTCTAGTGTTAGGTTTAGATTTTCGGTAGGGTCAGATTTAGAGACAGGTTTACTATAAAGGCAGAGTCGTGTTTGGGTTAGAGTTAGTGTTAGGGTTACAGCCAGAATTAGGACTATGTTTAGGTCTAGGGTTAAGTTAGTGTTATTGTTAGGGCTAGGGCTAGGTTTATGTTTAGGTCTAGGGGTAGAATTAAGGCTAGATTTAGGATTTGCTTTAGATCTAGGGCTAGTGTTTGGGTTTGGTCTAGGGTTAGGGTCAGTTTTAGACCTAGGGTTAGGGTCAGAATAAGGGTCAGGGTTAGTGTTAGAGTTTGGGATCAGGTTAGAGCTAGAATGATGGCTAGGGTTAAGACTATTACTAGGGTTAAAGTTTTGGTTAACCTAAGAATTAGAGATAGGTCTAGGGTTACCATTAGGGTTAGGGTTTTTCTTAGGTTAAGGGATAGCTTTAGAGCTAGGGTTAATGCTAGAGTTAGGGTTAGGGTTAGGGTTAAATATAAATAAATTTTGAGCTCGGATTAGGGCTAATTTTTGTATTAGGATTAGGGCTAGATTTTGCTTTGGCTAACATAAGATCCAGGGTTACAATTAGGGTTAGTTTTAGGGTTACATTTAGGGGTAGGTCTAGTGTTAGGTTTAGGTTTAATGTTAGGGTAATATTTAGAGCTAGGTTTATTGTTAGGATATGAGAAAGCATAAAGGTTAGTTTTAGGGTTAGGATTAGCACTCAAATAAGGGCTAGGGTTACTGTTCAGTTTAAGGTGAGGGCTATGTTTAGAGCTAGGGTGACTGTTAGGATATCAGTCACGTCAGGGTTTGCTTTAAGTTTAGTATTATGACTTAAATTAGGGCTAGGGTTACTTTTAGGGTTTGGTTTAAGTTTAGGGTGGCCTTTAGAGCTAGGGTCAGTTTTAGGATATGATTCAAGGTCAGGGTAAGTATTAAGGTTAGGGTTAGGACTCAAATTAGGGCTAGGGTTACATCTAGGTGTACTGTTAGGGTTTGGTTTAAGTTAAGGTTTAGTTTTGGGGCTGTTGCTCAGTTTTGTTTTAAGTCCTAGGTTTAGGGTTTGGGCTAGTTATAAGATTAATATTAGGGTTAGGGCTGGTATTGGTGTTAGGCTTAGGCTTTGGGTTAGGGTTAGATTTGGATTTAGCATTAGATCTAGGATTAGGGCTAGGTCTAACTATAGGGCAAGGGTCAGGGCTAGGGTTATGGTTACAGTAACAGATAGGGTTAGAACTAGGGCTAGGACTAGGGTGAGAGTTAGAGTTAGTCTTAGGCCTAGGGTTTTGTTTAGTTTTAGGGATAGGGCTAAGTTAGGGCTAGGATTAGGGCTAGGGTTAGTGTTCAGCTTAGGCCTAGTGTTAGGGCTAGGGTTATAGTTAATTTTAGGGTATGGTATGTTGTTATAGCTAGGTTTAGAGGTAGGGGGAGGTTTAGAATTTTGTTTAGGACTAGGGTTAAGGTTAGGGTTATGATTAAGACTAAGTTTAGGGCTAGGATGAGGCCTAGGGTTACTTGTAGGTTTAGGTCTAGAATTAGGGCTAGGGCTTATGTGAGGTCTAGTGTTACAGTTTGGGGTAGATTTAGGGTTAGGTTTGTGTCTAGGTCTGGTGTAAGTTTTAGGCTTAGGGTAAGGGTCAGGTTTAGATCTAGGTGTATTTTTAGGGTCAGGATTAGGGTTAGGGTTTGTTTTAGGTTAAGGTTTAGGGATAGGGATAAATTTAGCATTAGGGTTAGTGTTAGGGTTAGGGCAATTGTGTCAGGTTTAGGTATCAGGGAAGTTTGGTGGCGATGGAGAGCTTTAGGGTTAGCAAAAGGGTTAGGGTTATGCCTAAGGTTAGCATTAAGATTAAGGTTATCATAAGGATAATATATAGGTTTACGGCTAGGTTTAGGTTATGATTAGGGCTAGAGTTAGGTTAGGTTTTGAGTTAGGGCTAGTAACCCTAGCTTATGGTAGGGTTAGGGTTCGATTTAGGGTAAAGGTTATGTTTTGTGCTAGGGTTAGGTCTAGGACGAGGGTTAGGCTTAGTGTTATGGTCAGTGTTAGGTTTAGAGTTAGAACTAGGGTTTTCATTATTGTTAGCATTAGGTTTAGGGTAATAGATTGGGTTAGATGTAAGGTTAGCTTTATGGTTAAGGTTAGGTTTAGATTTAAGTTTAGTTTTAGGGATAGTTTACTGTTGGTTTTAAGGTAAAATGTAGGTTTTGAGTTAGGGTTAAGGCTATGGGAAGTTGTAGGTTTAGGGATAGGTCTAGGGATCGGATTATGGTTTGGGTTGGGGTTTCGGTTAGGGTTAGGAATAGGGTGATTATTAGGGTTAGGGTTAGAGTTAGGCTAATGCCTAGGGTTAGAGCTAGTTTTATGTTTAGGGTTAAGGTTAGGATTAGGACTATGGTTAGGGTTATGATTAGGAATAGTGCTAGGGTCATGTTTGGGCTAAGGGTTAGTCTTTGAGCTAGGGTTAGGACTAAGGTGAGGGTTAGGGTTAGGGTTAGGACTGGGGTTAAGTTTAGGGTGAAGGTTATGCTTAGGTAGGTTTAGGCCTCGATTAGGGTTAGGGTTATTTAAGTTTTGTGTTAGATTTAGGCCTAGGGTTAGTGCTATGTGTAATATAAGATCTAGGGTTCTGATTAGAGCTAGTTTTAGGGTTAGGCTTAATGCTAGGTCTAGTTTTAGGTTTAGGTTTTGGGTTAGGGTCAGGTTTATAGCTAGGTTTAATGTTAGTGTCAGGGCTAGTGTTCAGGTTAAAGTTAGGGTTAGGTTGAAAGCCAGAATAGGACTAGGGTTAGGTCTAGTGGTAGAGTTAAAGTTTGGTTAAGGTTAAGGGTTATTGTTAAGGCTAGGACTATGTTTTTGTTTAGGTCAAGGGCTAGAGTAATAGCTGGATTTAGGATTAGGTTTAGGTATGGGGCTAGTGTTAGGATTAGGTTTATGTATAATTTTACTGGTAGGGCTAGTTTCAGGTTTCGGTTTTGGTTTAGGATCAATTATAGACCTATATTAGTGTTAGGGTCAAAATAAGGGTGAAGGTTATGGTGAGGTTTTAGGTTAGGGTTAGATCTAGAATGAGGCTAGTGTTAGGACTAGTAATAGGGTTATTGTTTGGGTTTGGCTAAGGATTAGGATTAGGACTAGAATTAGCATTACGAATAGGGTTTGTTTTGGGGTAATGGATAGGATTAGAGCTAGGGTTAGGGCTAGGATTAGGGCTAGTTTTAGGGCTAGTTTTAGGGTTAGGGTTAGTGTTAAATCTAGTTTTAGTGCATGGAATAGGGCTATTTTGTGTTAGACTCAGGGCTAGGGTTTCGCTAAGGCCAATGTAAGAACTAGGGTTATGATTAGGATTAGTTTTAGGGTTAGGGTTACGTCTAGGTCTAGTGTTAGCATTAGTTTTAGGGTTAGGGTGATATTTAGAGCTAGGGTTTGTGTTTGGATATGAGTCAGAGTGAGGGTTAGTTTTAGGCCTAGACTCGAATTAGAGCTCGGGTTATGGCTAGTTATGGGTTAGGGTTTGGTTTAGGTTAAGATTTAGGGTTATAACAATGGCTAGGTTTAGGGGTAGGGTTAAGGTTAGGGTTCAAATAGGGCTAGGATTAGCGCTATGATTAGTGTTAGGGTTATGCGTATGGCTAGGGCTAAGGTTAGGGTTAGTTTTAGGGGAAGGGTTGGGGTTATATAGCTAGTTTCAGTGCTAGGGCGAGTGTTATATTTAGGAATAGGGCTAGGTGAGGGTTTCATTTAGTATTAAGTCTAGGTTTAGGGCTAGGATGAGGGCTAAGGTTTGTGTTAGGGTATTGGGTCGGGTTAGTACTACTTTAGAGCTATTTTTGGATTAGGCTTATGTTTAGGGTAATGAATAGGTTAGGGCTAGGGTTATATTTAGGATAAGGGCTAGGGTTAGGGTTAGGGTTATGTTTAGGGTTAGTGTTAGGTTATGTTTAGGGTAAGTGTTAGGGTTTGAGCTATATTTAGGGCTAGTTTGACGGTTAGGGTTAGTGTCAGGTCTAGGTTTAGGATTAGGGTTAAGTTTAGGGCTAGGGTTACCATTAGGATTAGGGTTTAGGGTAATGGATAGGATTAGAGCTAGAGTTAGGGCTAGGTTTATGGTTAGGATTAAGTCTAGGTTTAGGTTTAGGGTTAGGGCCAGTTTTAGGGTTAGTGTTAGGTTTAGAGTAATGATTAGGGTTAGTGTTAGGGTTAGGGTTAAAACGAGGTGTAGAGCTCAGTTTAGGGCTAGGTTTTGGGTTAGGTTAGGTGTAGGATTAGGGCTAAGGCTAATGTAAGAACTAGAGTTATGAATAGGGCTACTTTTAGGGTTACTGTTAGGGCTAGTTCTATTTTCAAGGTTAGGTATACTTTTAGGGTGTTAGAGCTAGGGTTAGAGTAAGGTCAGAGTCAGGCTCAAGGTAGTTGTAGTGTTAGGTTAGGACTGGAATTAGGGCTGATTTTAGGGCTAGGTATAGGGTTAAGTTTTGGTTTAGGTTAAGGGTTAGGGTTAGGGCTATGGCTCGGTTTTGTTTTAGGGCTTGAACTAGATTAGGGCTAGTTTTAGGATTAGTGTTAGTGTTATGGCTAGTGTTAGGGTGAGATTTAGGTTTAGGGTTAAGGTTGGACTTAGAGTTATGGTTAGTTCTAGGGTTAGGGCTAGGGTTAGTGTTGGGGCTAAGGTTAGGGCAAGTGTTATGGTTATGATAAGGAATAGGGTTAGATCTAGGAATAGGGCTAGGGTGAGAATTAGAATTAGTCTTATGCTAGTGGTAGGGTTAGGGCTAAATTAGGGCTAGGATCAGGTCTAGGATTAGTGTAAGTGTGAAGTCTAGAGTTAGGGTTAGATTTGGGGGAAAGGATGGGGTTATAGCAAGGTTGAGAACTAGGGTGAGGGATGGAATTAGGGATAGGGCTAGAGTTAGGGTTTGGGTTAGGATCAAGGCTAGTTATAGGGCTAGGATGACGGCTAGTGTTTGTGTTAGGGTTATGGCAAGAATTAGGGCTAAGGCTAATATCAGGTCTAGGGTTATGGTTAGGAATAGTTTTGGGGTAAGATTTCTGGCTAGGTTTAGTGTCAGAGTTAGGTTTAGGGTGAGGTTCAAGTTGAGAGCTAGGGGAATTATAATAGTCAGAGTCAGATTTTGGGTTTGGTTTATGTTGAGGTTTAGGGTTATGGTTCAAATTAGCATTACGTTTGAGTTAGGGCTTGGGTAATGGAAAAGGTTAGGTTTAGGCTTCAAGGTTGGTTTAGGGCTCAGGTTAAATTTAGGGAAATGGATAGGGTTAGGGTAAGGCCTAGGGTTAGCATTAGGTTTATTGTTATCCTTAGGGTAATGGAAAGGGTTAGAGCTAGGGTTAGAGCTAGGGTTATGTTTAGGATTAGGGCTAGAGTTAGAGTTAAGGTTAGGGTTAAGGCTAGGGTTAGTTTTAGATTATGGGTTATGGTTTGAGCTAGGGTTAGTGCTAAGGATAGGGTTAGGTTTAGGATTAGGTCTAGGATTAGGATTAGGTTTATCATTAGGGTTAAGGGTATGGACAGGTTTAGATGTCGAGTTAGGGGGGTTAGGGTTAGGTTTAGATTTAGAACTAGGGTTAGTGTTAAGTTTAGCATAATTGTTAGGGTTTGAGCTAGGGTTAGGACTATGGCAAGGTTTCTGTTTATATTTAGTTCTAGGTTTAGTTTGAGGGGGTTAGAGTAGGTTTATGGTTAGGGCTAAGGTTATCATGACATTTATGGTTAGGGTCAGGGTAATTGATGGGGTTAGAGGTTAGTTTAAGTCTAGTTTTATGTTTAGGATTAGGGCTAGGGCTAGGGTTAGGTTTAGGGTTAAGCTTATCATTTTCTTATGGTTAGTTTAAGGGTAAGGGTCAGGGATTGAGTAACTGTTTGGGCTAGGTTGAGGCTTCAGGTTAGAATCAGGGCTAGGGATAGAGTAAGGTTTAGGGTTATGGTTAGGGCTAGATTTAGCATTAGGCTTAGTGTTATGATTAGGGTAATGGCTAGAGTTAGAGCTAGAGTTTGTGCTATGTTTACAGTTAGGATTAGGGCTAGGATTGGGGTTAGGGTTTGGCCTAGGGTTATGTTTAGGGTAATGGCTAGGGTTTGAGCTAGTGTTATTGCTAGGGCTAGATCGAGGTTTAGGTTCAGCCTTAGGTCTAGGGACAGGATTATGGTAGGTTTAGGGTTAGAGTTAAGTTTAGGGCTAGGGTTAACATTAGGGTTAGGATAAGGGTTAGGGTAATGGATCTGGTTAGATGTAGGTTTACGTTTAGGTTTAGGGTTAGATTTCATTTTAAGATTAATGTTAAGGCTATGGTTATGTTTAGGTTTATGGTATGGGTTAGGTTTTAAGCTAGGGTTAGGGCTATGGCGAGTGTTACTTTTAGGGTTAGGTCTATTGTTAGTTTTCTGGTTAGGATTAGGGTTACGTTTAGGGTAAAGGCTATGATTATCAACACAGTTAGGTATAGGGTTAGGTAAGGTGTAGGTTTAGAGCTAGGTTTAGGGCTAGGGTTAGGATTTAGAGTAAGGTATAGGTCTAAGTTTATATTTATGGTAGGGTTAGGCTTTGAGTAAAGTATGAGACTAAGGCTAGGGTTAGGTTTAGGGTTAGGGTTAGGGCTAGGGTTAGGATTGGGGTTTTGCTTAGGGCTAGATTTAGGCCTAGATAAGAGTCAGGGTCAGGGTTAGCTTTAGGGTTTGAGTTAGGACTCAAATTAGGGCTAGGTTTACTGTTAGGGTTTGGTTTAATGTTAGCGTCATGTTTAGAGCTAGGGTGAGTGTTAGGATATGAATCAGGGTCAGGGTTAGTTTTAAGGTTATGGTTAGTACTCAATGAAAGCTAGGATTAGTTCTTATAGTAGTTTCGGGTTTGGTTTAAGTTAAGGTTTAGGGTTAGGTCAATTGCTCGGTTTTGTTTTAGTCTAGGGTTTGGGTTAGGGCTAGTTTTACAATTAGTATTAGGGTTACGGCTAGTGTTAGTTTTAGGCTTAGACTTATTGTTAGGGTTATATTTATAGTTGGGTTTATATCTAGGATTAGGTTGGAATTAATGATAGGGCAAGGGTTAGAGCCAGGGTTAGAGTTATGGTAAGGGATAGGGTTAGAACTAGGGATAGGGATAGTGTGAGAGAGTTAGTGATAGGGCTAAAATTAGAGTTAGGGTTTTGCATGGGGTAATTAGGGCTAGGATTAGGGCTAGGGTTAGTGTTCAGCTTAGGCCTAGTGATAAGGATAGGGTTAGGTTTAAGTTTAGGATAAAGAATGGCGTTATAGCTAGGTTTAGACATAGGGTGGGGGTTAGATTTACAGTTAGGGTTCGGGTTGGGGTTAGGGTTATGATTAAGGCAAGTTTTAGGGCTAGGATGAGGGCTAGCATCTGTTTTATATTCAGGACTAGGATTAGTACTAGGGCTAATATCAGGTCTAGGGTTATGGTTAAAGATAGTTTTAGGGTTAGGCTTATGGCTACGTCTATTGTAAGGGTTAGGTTTAGTGTAAGGGTCAGGTTTAGAGCTTGGGAATTATTAGGATAAGGATTTGGCTTAGGTAAGGATTTAGGTTTATGGCTCAAATTAGCATTAGGGTTAGGATTACATTATAGTTAGGGTTTGTTTTAAGGTTCAGGTTTGGTTTAGGGTAATTGATACACTTAGCATTAGTGATAGGGTTAGTTTAGGCTTAGGGTTAGCATTAGGATAAGGGTTATTGTTAGGGTAATTGATAGGGTTAGATTTGATTAGAACTAGAGTTATGGTTAGGAATATGGCTTGAGTTAGGGTTAGAGTTAGTGTTAAAATTAAGGTTAGGTTTAGGTTTAGAGTTATGTTTAGAATAAAGGTTAGGTTTTGAGCTAGGGTTAGGGCTAGGTTTAGGGTTAGGTCTAGGGATGGGATTATGGTAGGTTTAAGATTAGTGTTAGAGTTAGGGCTAGGGTAATCATTAACATTATGGTTAGGGTTAAGGTAACAGATAGGGTTAGTTTAGGTTTAGATTTGGTTTAGAGTTAGAATTAGTGATAGTTTTAGGAGTAGAGCTATGGTTATGTTTAGGTTTATGGTTAGGTTTATGGTTTGATCTAGAGTTAGGGCTATGCTGAATGTTAATTTTAGGGTTATGTCTCTGGTTAGTTTTCCAGTTAGGGTTAGGGTTAACATAAGTTTTCTGGCCAGGATTGTCAATAAGTTTTGGTTTAAGGTTAGGGTAATCTGTAGGTTTAGAGCTAGGTATAGGGCTAGGTTAAGTTTAGGATTTGGGCTAGGTTTAGGGTGAGAGTTAGGGATAGGTCTAGGTTTATGTTTAGGGTAAAGGTTAGGCTTTGAGTATCTTAGGACTAAGGCGAGGGCTAGGGTTAAGTATGGGGCTAGTGTTAGGGTTAGGGTTATGCTTAAGGTTAGGTTTAGGCCTAATATTAGCTCTATGTTTAGTGTTAGGTTTAGGCTTAGGGTTAGGGCTATGGGTAATGTAAGATCTAGGGTTATGGTTAGGGCTAGTTTTAGGGTTAGGGTTATGGCTGGGTCTAGAATTAGGTTTAGGTTTTGGTTAGTTTCAGGTTTAGAGGTAGGTTTAGTGTTAAAGGCAGGGTCAGTGTTTGGGTTAGAGTTAAAGTTAGGGTTACAACCAGAATTAGGACTAGGTTTAAGTCTAGGGTTTGAGTTAGTGTTTGGGTGAGGTAAAGGTTTTTATTAGGACTAGGACTAGGATTTTGTTTATGTCTAGAGCTAGAGTTCAGGCTAGATTTAGGATTAGGTTTAGGTCTAGAGCTAGTGGTAGAGTTAGGTTTAGGCATAAGTTTAAAAGTAAGGATAGTGTTAGTGTTTGGTTTAGGGTTAGGGTCAGGTTTAGCCCTAGGGTATATGTTATGGTCAGAATGAGGGTCAGGGTTAGGATTAGGGTTTGGGATAGCATTAGATCTAGAATGAGATCTAGGGTTAGGACTACTGATAGGGTTAGTATTTGGTTAGCCTAAGGATTAAGGATACGTCTAGGGTTACCATTAGGTTTTAGGTTTTGCTCAGGGTAAGGCATAGGGTTAGGGCTAGGGTTAGGTTTATGGTTAGGGTTAAAGCTAGGTTTAGGGCTCAGGTTAGGACAAGTTTTTGTGTGAGGTTTAAGGCTAGGGTTAGGGCAATGGCTAATATAAGAACTAGGGTTACAATTAGGGTTAGAGGTAGGGATAGGTTAAGTGTTAGGGTTAGGTTTAAGATTCAGGTAATATTTATAGCTAGGGTTAGTGTTAGGATACCAGTCAGGTCAGGATTAGTTTTAGGGTTAGGGTTAGAACTCGAATTAGGGCTAGGGTTACTGTTAGGGTTCAGTTTAAGTTAAGGATAGTGTTTAGACCTAGGATGAGTGTTAGAATATAATTCAGGTTCAGGGTTATTTTTAAGGTTATGATTAGGTCTCGAATTAGGGATAAGGTTAGATCTAGGTGTAGTGCTATGTTTTGTTTTAAGTTAAGGTTAGTGTTAGGCCTGTTGCTTGGTTTTGTTTTAGTGTTATGGTTAGGGTTAGAGCTAGTTTTATGATTAGCTTTAGGGTTAAAGCTAGGGTTATGGTTATGTTTAGGATTAAGGCTAGATTCAAAGATTAGGGCCAGGTTTTTTGTTAGGTATAGGTCAAGAATTAGGGCTAGAACTAATGTCAGGTCAAGGTTAATATTAAGTGATATTTTTAGGGTTACCTTTATGACTAGGTCAAATTTTAAGTGTTAAGTTTAGGGAAAGGGTCAGAATAAGAGCTGGGGTATTATTAGGGTCAGAGTCAGGCTTTGGTTTGGGTTAGGATAAAGTTTAGGTTTAAATCTCAAATTAGCATTAAGGTTAGAATTAGGGTTAAGGTAATGGATAGTGTTAGGTTTAGGGTTCAGGTTAGGTTTAAGATAGTGATAGTTTTAGGGTTAGGCTTAGGGTTAGCATTAGGGTCATGGTTATCATTAGGGTAATTTATAAGGTTAGACTTAGGGTTAGGGCTTGGGTTATGGTTAAAATGAGGGCTAGAATTAGGGTTAGGGTCAAGGTTAGTGCAAGGGTTACAGTTAGGATTAGGTTTAGGGTACGGTTTAATGTTTGAGCTAGGATTTTTGCTATGGCTAAGGTTTATTTAGAGTTTGGTCTATGTTTATGGTCATGGTTAGTGTTACAGGTAGGGCGGGGGTTATCATTAGGGTTAGGGTAATAGGTTTAGATGTCAGATTAAAGAAAGGGTTAGGTTTAGGTTAGCCTTAGGTTTAGGTTTAGAATTAGGTTTAGGATTTGAGCTAACTTAGATTTAGGTTTAGGGTTAGGTTCACTGTTAGTTCTAGAATTAGGTTTTGGATTAGGGTTAGGGTACATTTACCTTTAGGTCTAGTGTTATCATTAGGGTTAAGTTTAGGGTTAGGATAATGGGTAGGGTTCGAGCTAGGATTTGGGCTAGGGTTAAGGTTAGGATTAGGGCTAAGGTTAGGGCTATGTTTAGGCCTTGGGTTAGTGTTAGTGTTAGGTTAAGTGTAATAGTTAGGGATTGAGCTAAGTTTAGGGCTAAGGTGAGGGTTAGGGTTACAGTCAGGGCTAGGGTAGGGTTAGGGTTAGATTTAGGGCTAGGGTTAGTATTAGTTTTAGGGTTATGGTTAGTGTAATGGATAGAGATAGAGCTAGAATTTGGGTTATGTTTACAGTTAGGATTAAAGCTAGAGTTAGTGAGGTTTAGAGTTTTGGCTAGGGTTATATTTAGGGTAAGGTTTAGGGTTTGAGCTAGAGTTACGGCCAGAACAAGGGTTAGGGTTAGGTTTAGGGTTAGGGCTAGGTTTAGGGTTCGAGTTATGCTTAGGATTAGGTTTAGGTCTGTAATTATGGCTAGGTTTTGTGTGAGCTTTAGGGCTCGTGTTAGGTATATGGGTAATGTAAGAGCTAGAGTTATGGTTATGGCTAGATTTAGAGTTCATCTAGTGTTACGGTTAGTTTTTGGGTTAGAATAATGTTTAGAGTTAGGGTTTTTGTTAGGGTAAATGTCAAGGTTCAGGATAGTTTTAGGTTTAGTGTTAGGTCCATAATGAGGACTAGGGTAGATCTAGGGATAGAGTGAGTGTTTGGTTTGGTTACGGGATATTGCTAGGGCTAAGACTAGGGTTATGACTATATTTAGGATTCGGTTTAGGTCTATTGCTAGGGTTAGTGTTAGGTTTAGGGTTAGGGCTACTGGTATGGCTAGGGTTGGGTTTTGGATAAAATTTAGTGTCAGGTTTAAACCTAGGTTTAGTGTTAGGTTCAGAATAAGGGTCAGGGTTAGGGTTAGGGTTTGGGTTAAGTTTAGAGCTAGAATGAGGGCTAAGGTTAGTACTAGGAATGGAGATAAGGTTTGGGGTAGGCATCAAATTAGGGTTAGGACTAGGGTAGCAATAGGGTAAGGGTTTGACTAAGTGTAAGACATACGGTTAGAGCTAGGATTAGTACTAGGGATAAGGCTAGGGTTAGGGCCAAGGTTAGGGTTAGGGTTAAAGTTAGGTTTAAGCTTGAATTAGGGCTATGTTTTGTGTTAGCTTTAGGTCTATGGCTAATTTAAGAACTGGCATTAAGATTAGGGCTAGTTTTAGGGCTAGGTTTAGGGTGAGGTCTAGTGTTAGGATTAGATTCAGGGATAGGTTGATGTGTAGAGCTAGGGTTAGTGTTAAGTTCGGAGTCAGTGTTAGTATTAGTTCTAGAGTTAGGGTTAGGTCTCAAATTAGGTCTAGCGTTAGGACTAGGTGTAGGGTTAGGTTTTGGTTTAGGTTAAGGTCTAGAGTCACTGCTATGGCTCAGTTTTGCTTTAGGGCTAGGGCTAGGGTTAGGGCTAATTTTCAAATTAGCATTAGGGTTAGAGGTAGTGTTAGGGTGTGGTTTAGGTTTAGGTTTAGGGTTATATTTAGAGTTAGGGTTAGATCTAGCTTTAGGACTACAGTGAAGGTTGGGTCTAGGGTTAGGTCTAGGGTTTGAATTAGGTCTAGGGTTTGAATTAGGTCTAGGGTTTGAATTAGAGCTAGGATTAGAGCTAGGGTAAGTATTAAGGCTGAGCCTAGGTATATGGCTAGGGTTATAGTTATGCTTATGGTTAGGTATGATGTTATAGCTAGCTTCAGAACTAGGGCGAGGGTTAAAATTAGGTTTACGTCTATGGTTAGTTAGGGTTAGGTTTAAAATTAAGGCTAAGATTAGGGCTAGGATTCAGGCTAGAGTTTGTTCTAGTGTTAGGGCTTCATTAGGGCTAGGGCTAATGTCAGGTCTAGGTTATGGTTAGAGATTGTTTTAGGATTAAACTTATTAGAGTTAGGATTAGGTTTATGGATATGCTTAGGTTTAAGGTTCAGGTTAGGTTTATGGTAATGTATAGGTTTAGGGTTAGGAATAGGTTCAGGGTTATCTTAGGTTTGCATTAGGTTTAGGATAGGATTAGGTAATGGGTAGGGTTATAGATGGGGTTAGGGCTAGGTTTATGGTTAGAATTAAGGCTAGGGTTAGGGTTAGGTTTTGGGTAATGGCAAGGGTTAGGTTTAGGGTAAGCGTTAGAGCTAGATTTAGGTTTTTGTTTAGGGTTAAAGTTAGTGTTAGGTCTCTGATGAGGGATAGGTTTTGGGTTAGATTAGGGCTATATTTTGGGCTTCAGCCAATGTAAGAACTATGGTTATGATTAGAACTCATTTTAGGGTTAGGGTTAGGGCTAGGTATAGGTTTAGGTTTAGGTTTATGTTTTGAGTGATGTTTAAACCGTGGTGTAGTGTTAGGGTCAGAGTCAGGGTCAGGGTTTGTTTTAGGGTTAGGGATAGGACTCAAATTAGAGCTAGGTTTAGGGCTAGGTGTAGGCTTAGGGTTTGGTTTATGTTAAAAGTTAGTGTTAAGGCTATGGCTTGGTTGTTTTGTAGGGCTAGGGCAGGTTAAGGCTAGTTTTAGGATTAGCATTAGTATTTTGGCTTGTGTTAGTGAGAGGTTTAGCTTAGGGTTAGGGTATGATTAAGAGTTAGGCTTAGATATAGAATTAGTGCTAGAGCTAGGGTTAGGGCTAATGTAAAGGCAAGTGATAGGAATATGGTAAAGGATAGTGTTAGCACTAGAAATATGACTAGGGCAAGAGTTAGAGTTAGCCTTAGGACTAGGGTTAGGTTGGGTTTAGGGGTAAATTAGGGCTAAGATTATGTCTAGCGTTTGTACTAGGGTTAGACCTAGTTTTAGACTTAGGTTTAGGTTTTTGGATAGGTTTAGGTTTAGAGGAAGGGATGGGGTTAAAGCTAGTTTTAAAGCTAGGTCGAAGGTTAGAATTTCGGTTAGGGCTAGGGTTATGGTTTGGTTTAATAATAAGGCTAGGTTTAGGGCTAGAATGTGGGCAAGGGGTTGTTTTAGGGTGATGGCAAGAATTAGAGCTAGGGCTAGTGTCAGGTCTAGGCTTACATTAGGTATAGATTGAGGGTTAGATTTATGACTAAGTCTAGTGTAAGGGTTAGGTTTAGGGTAAGGGTCAGGTTTAGAGCTAGGGGTATTATTACAGTTAGAATTAGGTTTCATGTTTTGTTTAGGTAAGGGTTTATGTTTAGAGCTTGAATTAGCATTAGGGTTTGGTTAGGGTAATGATAGGTTTAGGTTTAGGGTTCATGTTATGTGTAGGGTAATTGATAGGGTTAGAGTTAGCAAACGGGTTAGGGTTAGGCCTAGGGATATGTTTGTGTTAGGATTAAAGCTAGATTTGGAGTTTGGATGAGGGCTAGGTTTTGTGTTAGGGTTAGGGCAAGTTTTAGAGATAGTGATAATGTCAGGTTTAGGGTTACAGCTATGGATAGTTATATGGTTATGTTCATGGCTAGGTCTAATATTAGGTTTAGGGTAAGGGCCAGTTTAAGGGTAAGGTGTATTTTTAGGGTCAGGGTCAGGATTCGGTTTTGTGTTAGGTTAATTATTAGGATTACAGCTCAAATTAGCATTAGGTTAAAATTAGGGTTAGGTTAATGGATAGGTTTAGGTTTAGGATTTAGGTTAAGATTAGGGTAATTGGTAGGGTTAGGGTTAGTGATAGGGTTAGGGTTAGGCCTTGGGTTAGCATTTGGGTTAGGGTTATAGTTAGGGTAATGAATAGAATTAGAGCTAGGGTCAGGCCTAGGGTTTTGGATAAAATTAGGGCTAGAGTTAGGGTTAGGGTTAGGGCTAGGGCTAGGGTTAGGGTTTGGGTTAGGTTTAGGGTACAGGTTATTTTTTGAGGTAGGTTTAGAGCTAGGGTGAGGGTTAGGTTTAGGATTATGTCCAGGGTTAGATTTATGGTTAAGGTTAGGTTTAGTGTTAGGGTTAGGGCTAAGGTTATCTTTAGAGTTAGGTTAATGGATAGGGTTAAATGTCAGGTTAGGATTAGGCGTAGTTTTAAGTTTAGGCTTAGTGTTAGGGTTAGGGCTAAGATTATCATTAGAGTTAGGGTAATGTATAGGGTTAGATTTCAGGTTAGGGTTGGGGGTAGTTTTAGGTTTAGTGTTAGTGTTAGGGTTTGGAGTAGGGTTAGGGTCAGTATGAGAGTCATTTTTAGGTTTAGTGTTAGGGTTAGAATTAGTGTTAGAATTAGGGTTACTCTTAGGGTTAGTATTAGGGTTAGGGTTGGGTTTAGTGTTATCATTAGGGTTAATAATAGGTAAGGGTTTGGGTTATGGTTAGATTTATGTTAGGGTTGGGTTTTGTGTTAGGGTTAGTGACAGGATTAGGGTTAGGGTTTATGTTATTGTTAGGGTTAGGGTTAGGATTAGGGTTAGGGTTAAGATTGGTGTTAGAATTAGGGTAAGGGTTAGGGTTTGGTTTAGTGTTAACATTAGTTTTAGGGTTAGGTTTAGTGATAGGTTTAGGGTTAGGTTTAGTGTTAAGTTTAGGGTTAGGATTTGTGTTAGGCTAAGGGTTAGGGTCAGAGTTAGGGTTAGAGTTTCTGTTAGGATTTGGAATACGGTTAGTTTTTGGGTTAGATATAGGGTTAGGTTTAGTTTCTGGGTTAGTGTTATGTTTAGAGATAGTGTTAGGGTTAGGGTTAGGCTTAGGGTTAGTGTTAGGGTTAAGGTTAATGTTATATTAGTGTTCGTGTTAAGTTTAGAGTTAGGGTTAGTGTTAGTGTTGGCGTTACAGTTAGGTTTAGGGGTAGTATTAGGGTTAGAGTTAGGGTTAGTGTTAGTTTAGGGTTAGTTTTAGGTTAGGTTTAGGGTTAGGGTAGTATTAGGGTTAGGGTTAATAAAGGTGTAGGGTTTGGGTTAGTGTTAGGGTTAGTGTTAGTTTAAGGTTAGGATTAGGGTTAGCTTTAGTGTTAATGTTAGTGTTAGGGTGAGGGTTTGGGTTAGTGTTAGGGTTAGGGTTATGATTAGGATTTGAGTTGGGAAAAATTAATGTTAGTGATAGGGTTAGGCTTAGTTGTTAGTGTTAGGGTTAGGGTTAGTGTTAGCTTTAGGGCTGGTTTTAGGGTTAGGGTTAGTGTTAGACATAACCTTACAGTTAGAGTTAGGTTTGGGTTAGTTTATAGTTATTTTTAGGTTTAATGTTACACTTAGTGTTAGATTTATGGTTAGAGTGTAAGTTAAGGTAATGGTTAGGTTTAGTATTAGGGATAGAGTTATGGTTAGGGTAAAGGTTTGTGTTAGTGTTATGGTTAGGGTTAGGGATAGGTTAGGGTTCGATTCTTTGTTAGGGTGAGGGTTAGAGATAGGGTTCGTGTTGTGGATAGGATTAGGGTTAGATTTAGGTTTAGGATTCGGTTTAAGTTTAGGGTAAGGGTGAGTGTTTGGGTTAGTTTTAGGGTTAGAGTTAGGGATAAGGTTAGGTTTAGTGTTAGTGTTAGTGTTAGGGTTAGATTAAGTTTAGGTTTAGTATTAGAAGTATGCTTAGTGTTAGGGTTAGTGTCAGGATTAGGAATAGGTTTAGGCTCAGATTTAGTTTAGGGTTAGGTTTAGTGTTAGGTTTGTGTTAAAGTTAGTGTTAGGTTTAGGGTTGTGGATAAGATTAAGATTCGGGTTAGGTTTATGGTTAGTGGTAGTTTTATTGTTAGGGTTATTTTTTAGGCTTAGGGTTAGGTTTTGGGTTAGTTTTATTTTAGGGTTAGGGTTAAAGTAAGGGTTAAGTTGTGTGTTCAAATTAGGGTTAGGTTTAGTGTTTGGGTTAGGATTAAGTTCAGTGTTAGGGTTAGGGTAAGTGTTAGTTTTAGGGTTAGGTTTAGTATTCAGGTTAGTGTTGTTAGGTTTAGGGTTAGGTATAGGGTTAAATTTAGGGTTAGGTTTAGGCTTAGGATCACAATTAGGTTAGTGTTAGGATTAGTGTAGGGTTTGATTTAGAGTTAGTGTTAGGGTTAGTGTTGGGGTTAAGTTTAGGTTTAGGGTTAGAGATATGTTTAGGGTAAGTGTTAGGGTTAGGTTTAGGTATAGGTTAGGTGTCAATTAGTGTTAGTGTTAGGGTTAGGCTTTTGTTAGATTTAGGGTTAGGATTATGTTTAGTGTTACGGTTGTTGTTAGTGTTAGGATTAGGGTTGGGTTTATGGTTAGCATTAGGGTTAGTGTTAGGGTTAGGTACAGGTTATATTTCAATTAGTGTTTCTTATAGGGTTAGGGTTAGTGTTAGTTTCAGGGTTAGGATTATGGTTAATGTTAGGGTTGATGTTATTGTTATGGTTAGGGTTATATTTAGAGCTATGATTAGGGTAAATATTAGGGTTAGGTTAGGTTTAAGGTTAGGTTAGGGTTACATTTTGTGTTATGGTTAGGGTTATGATTAGGTTTAGGTTAAGGGTTATTGTTAGTGTTAAGATTAGGGTTATGGTGTGGTTTACGGTTAGAATTAGTGTTAGTTTTAGGTTAGTGTTAAGTTAGGTTTAGTTTTAGGGTAATGGTTAGAGTTATGGTTAGTGTTAGTGTAAGTTTAGGCTTAGGGTTAGGATTATTGTTAGCTTTAGGCTTAAGGTTTTTGTCAAAGTTAGGGTTAGGGTTAAGGTAAAGTTAGATTTAGAATTAGGGTTGTGTTACTGATAGGGTTAGGTTTAGGTTTAGTCTAGGTTTAATGTTAGGTTTAGTGTTAGTGTTATAGTTAGGTTTAGGTTTAGGTTTAGGGTTAGTGTTAACATTAGGGGTAGATTTAGGGTTAAGGTTAGTGTTAGGGTTAGTGTTAGGTTTATGTTCTAGTATTAGGTTAGGGTTATGGTTAGGGTTAGGATTTGTGTTAGGTTTAGGTTAGGGGTTAGAGTTACGGTGAAGTTCGAGTAGAGGTTTGTGTTAGAGTGAGGGTAAGTGTTAGGTTTAGTGTTATGGATAGGATTAGGGTTATACTTAGGGTAGGGTTTGTGTTAGACTAAGTGTTAAGTTTTAGTTTTAGTGTTAGGGTTAGGATTAGTGTTAGGCTTATGGTTAGGGTTTGGTTAGGTTTAGAATTATGGTTAGGGTTAGTGTTAGGTTTAGGGTTAGTGTTAGGTTAGGGTTACATTTAGCTTTAGGTTTAGGCTTATGTTTAGTGTTTCTTTTAGGGTTAGAGTTAGGGAAAAGATTATGGTGTGTGTTAGGATTAGGGTTAGTTTTAATGTCAGGGTTAGGTTTAAGGTTAGTGTTAAGTTTAGGGTAAGTGTTATTCTTAGGGTTAGTTTTAGTGTTCAGGTTATTGTTATTGTTAGGTTTATTGTTAGTTTAGGGTTAGTGTTAGGTTTAGGGTTAGTGTTAGGTTAGGTTAAGGGTTAGGGTTACTTTTATGTTTAGGGTTAGAATCAGGGTGAAGGTTAGTGGTAGGGTTAGGGGTAGGGTTAGTGTTACGTTTAAAATTTGTGTTAGTATAAGGGGTTGGGCCAGTTTTAGTGTTAGGTTTATGGTTTGGATTAGAGTTAGGGTTACTGTTAAGTATAGGATTAGTGTTAGCGTTAGAGGAAGGGTTAAAATTAGGGTTAGTGTCAGGATAAGATTTAGGGATAGGGCTAAGGGTTAGGTTTAGGGTTAGGGTTAGGTTTAAGGATAAGTTTTGCTTTAGAATTAGTGTTAGTATTAGGGTTAGAGTTAGAGTTAACATTAGGGTTATGGTTAGTGTTAGGATTAGGGATAGTTTTAGGGGTAGGGTTATAGTTAGTGTTAGGTTTAGGGTTAAAGGTTAGTGTTAGGTTTAGGCCATGGTTAGGGTTGGGTTTAGTACGTGTGTTAGGGTTATGTTTATGGTTAGGTTTAGTGTTAGGGTTAGGTTTAGGATAAGGTTAAAATTAAGGATTCTGTTAGGTAAAGGTTAGGGTTAGGGTTATGGTTATGGATAGGATTATGTTTAGGGTTAGGGTTAGGTTTAGTGTTAGGGTTAGGGTTATGGTTAGGGTTAGGTTAGTGTTAAAGTTAGGTTTAGGTTAGGTTTCTGGTTAGGGTTAGAGTTAGATTTAGTGTTAGGGTTAGGTTTAGGTTTAGAAGTTGGTTAGGGATAGGGTTTGTGTTAGGGTTAGGGTTAGGATTAGCATTAGGTTTAGAGTTAGTTTTAGTGTTAGTGTTAGGTTTAGGGTTTGGGTTACGGTTAGAAATTAGTGTTAGTTTTAGGTTTAGTTGTTAAGGTTAGGTTTAGTGTTAGGATTAGTGTTATGGTTCAGGTTACGTTTAGGTTTAGGGTTAGGGTAAATGATAGGTTTAGGTTAGTGTTATGGTTAAGTTAGATTCAGGTTGAGGGTTAGGGATAGATTTAGTGTTAGGGTTTGGGTTAGGTTTAAGTTTAGTTTTAGGTTTAGGGTTAGGTTAGGTTTAATGTTTGTGTAACAGTGAGGGTTATTGTTTGGTTTAGTGTTTTAGATAGAATTAGGTTTAGTTTTAGGCTTTGTGTCAGAGTTAGATTAAGTTTAAAATTGCGGTAGGGTTAGGGTTAGTTTTAGGGTTACAGTTAGGGTTACAGTTATGTTAGGGTTAGGCTTAGGATTAGGGTTTTTGTTTGGATTAAGATTAGGGCTTATTTTAGGGTTAGGGTTATAGTTATTATTAAAGTTAGGGGTTAGAATAAGTGTGAAGGTGGTTTTTGGTTAGGTTTAGCATTAGGTTTAGGGTTAGTGTTAGTTTTTCTTTTAGGGTTAGGGTTAGGTTTAGTGTTATTGTTAGGTTTAGGGTTAGGGTTAGGTTAGGGTTAGTGTTGGGGTTAGGGTTAGGGTCAGGGTTCAAATTAGTGTTAGGTTTATGGTAAGTTTTAGGTTTGGGGTTTAGTGTTAGTGTTAGTTTTAGTACTAGGATTAAGGTTAGCTTAGCTTTAGTGTTAGTGTTATGTTTAGGGTTAGAGTTAGATTTAGCTTTAGGGTTAAGTTTAGAATTACTGTGAAGTTTAAGTTTAGTGTTATTGTTATGGTTAGGGTTAGGGTTGGTGTTAGGCTTATGGTTAGTGTTAGGGTTAGATTTAGTGTTAGGCATAAGTTAATATTAGTGTTAGGTTTAGTTTAAACTTAGAATAAGGGTAAGGATTAGGTTGGGGACAGGGTTAGTTGTCGGGTTAGTGTTAGGGTTAAGGTTAGGTTTAGGTTTAGTGTTAGGTTTAGGGTAATGGTTACAATTACGGTTAGTGTCAGGGTATAGAATAGTTTTAGGGTTAGGTTTAGGGTTCTGGTTAGTGTTAGGGTTAACATTAGGGTTTGGTTAGGTCTAGGTTTAGTGTTTGGGTTAGGGTTAGTGTTATTGTTAGTGTTAGGTTTAGGGTTAAGATCAGTGTTAGGTTTAGGGTTAGGGTTAGGGTTAGGGTTATTTTTGTGCTTAGGGTTAAGTTTAAAATTAGGGTTAGGGTAAGTGTTAATTTTAGGATTAGGGTTTTTATTAAGGTAAGTGTTAGGGTTTAAGGATAGGTTTTAAGGTTTGGGTTAGGGTTAGGGTTACTGTTAGGATTAGGATTTGGGGTAGGTTGAGAGTTAGAATTATTGTGAGGGAAAGTGTTAGGGTTAGTTTTAGGGTTAGGGTTAGGTGAGTGTAATGTTTTATGTTAGGGTTAGTGTTAGGGTTAGGGGTAGGATTAGGCTTAGAATTAGTGTTAGGTTATTGTTAGTTTTAGGGTTAGGGTTAGAGTTAAAGTTAAGGATAAGGTTAGGGTTAGGGATAGGTTTAGTGTTAGAGTTAGGCTTATGTTTTATGTTAGGGTTAGGGTAAGTGTTCAGGTTAAAATTAGGTTTATTGTTAGGATTAGTGTTAGATTTAGTTTTAGGGATAGTATTATTGTCAAGTTTAGGGATAGGTTTAGGGTTAGTATTAGGATTAGGTTAGGATTAGTTTTAGGGATAGGGTTAGGTTTAGGATTAGGGTTAGTTTTAGGGTTAGGGTTAGAGTTAGGTTTGTGTTAGGTAAGGGTTAGGGTCAGGGATAGGGTTAGGGTTACTGTTAGGATTAGGTTCAGAGTTACTGTTAGACTTAGTGTTAGTGTTAGAATTAGCGTTAGTGTTAGGGTTAAAGTTAGAGTTAGGGTAGTGTAATTTTTGGTTAGGTTTGGGTTTGTGTTAGTGTTAGGGTCAGTGTTATGGTTAGGAGTCGGGTTATTCATAGGATTAGGGTTAGGATTAGTGTTAGGTTTAGGGTTAGAGTTAATATTAGGGTTATGTTTAGGGTTAGGATTTGTGTTAGGGTTAGGGTTAGGTTAGGGTTATATTTAGATTTAGGGTTAGGATTAGTGTTAGGGTTATGGTTATGGTTAGGTTTAAGTTTAGGGTTAGTGTTAGGCTTATGGTGAGGTTTAGATTTAGTGATAGGTTTATGGTCATGGTTAGGGTTAGCGTTAGTGTTAGGGTAAATGTTATAGTTAAGGTTAGGGTTAGTTTTAGGTTTAGCATTAGGGTTAAGGTTAGGGTTAGTTTTGTTTTAGGGTTTTGGTTAGGGATAGATTTAACGTTACAGTTAGAGGTAGAGTTAGGTTTAGGGTAGGGTTAATATTAGGTTTAGTGTTAGGATTAGTTTTAGGGTTAAATTTAGAGTTAGGGTGAAGTTTAGTATTGGGGTTCTTTTTATGATTATGGTTTGTGTTAGTGTAAGTGTTAGGCTCAGGTTTAGTGTTAAGGTTTCTGTTAGGTCTAGCTTTAGGATTAGTGTTAAGGATAGGTTTAGCATTAGTGTTAGAATTATGGTTTGCATTAGGTTTACCTTTAAAGTTAGGATTAGAGTTAGGGTTAGGGTTAGGTTAAAATTAGGGTTTGTGTTAGGGTTATGTTTAGGGCTAGGGTTAGAGTTATGGATAGGCTTAACGTTATGTTTAGGGTTAGCTTTCGGATTAGGGTTAGGGTTAGTTTTAGTGTTAGTGTTAGGTTAGGGTTAGGGTTAGGGTTAGGATTAGGGATACATTTAGGATTAGGTTTAAGATAAGAGATAGAGAGTATTATGGCAAGGTTTAGGGTTAGGGTTATTGTTAGGGTAAGGCTTAGAATTACATTTGTGTTATTGTAAATATTAGATTTAGGGTTAGGTTTTGGGTTAGGTTTAGGGTTAGTTTTATATTTAGGTTTAGGGTTAGGGTTGGGTTTAGTGTTAGGTTAACGGTTGTAGTTAGGGTTAAGTTTAGTGTTAGTGTTAGGGTTAGGGTTAGGTTTAAGCTCGGGTTAGAGTTTTTGTTAGTTTTCAGATAATGGTTAGGGTTAGGGTTATGGATAGTTTTAGGATTAGTTCAAGGATTAGGTTTAGGGTTAGGGTTAGTGTTAGGTTTGGGTTTAAGGTTAGGTTTAGGGTTAGGGTTATTGGTTAGGGTTAGTGTTAGGATTAGGTTTAGGGTTAGGGTAGGGTTACAGTTAAGTTTAAAATTAGGGTTAGGGTAAGTGTTAATTTTAGGGTTAGGGTTTTTATTAAGGTAAGTGTTAGGGTCAGTGTTAAGGTTAGGTTTACTGTTAGAATTAGGGTTAGGGTTAGAGTTAGGGTTAGGTTAACTATTAGGGTAGAGTTATGTTTGGCTTAGGGTTAGTGTTAGTGTTAGGTTTATGGTTATGGTTCGAGTTTGTGTTAAGTTTAGGGTTTTTTGTTATGGTTAGTCTTAGGTTTAGGCTTACGGTTAGGATTAGGGTTAAGGTTAGGGTTAGTGTTAGTGTTAGTGTTTGCATTAAGGTTAGTATTAGTGTTAGTGTTAGATTTAGGGTTAGGATTATTGTTAGATTTACAGTTATGGGTAGGTTTATAGTTAGAATTAAGGTTAGGGTTAGGGTTAGAATTAGTGTTAGTGTTAGGTTTTGGGTTAGGGTTATTTTTAGTGTTAGGGATAGTTTTAGGGTAAGGGTTATTGTTAGGGTTAGGTTTAAGTTTAGAGTTTGGGTTAGTGTTAGGCTTAAGGTTAGGATTAGGGTTAGTGTTAGTGTTAGGGTTAAAATAGGAGTTAGAGTTAGGGTTAGATTTAGGGTTACGTTTAGTGTTAGGTTTAGTTTTAGGGTTATTTTTAGGTTAAGGTTAGTGTTACGATTAGGATTAGGGTTAGAAATAGTTTTAGGTATAGGGTTAGGGTTAGGGTTAGGATTGGGATTAGTGTTAGGGTTAGCGTTAGTCTTAAGGTTAGGGTTAGGATAAGGGTAAGGTTTAGTGTTATGTTTAGGATTAGGGTTAGGGTTAGGAATAGTGTTAGGGTCAGTTTAATTTAAGGTTTATTGTTAGGGTTAGATTAGGGTGAGGGTTTGGTTTAGGGTTAGGGTTAAGTTAGGGTTTGGGGTAGTGTTAGAATTATTGTTAGGTTTAGTGTTAGATTTAAGTTTAGGTTTGGTTAGTCTTATGGTTACTGTTAGAGTTAGGGTTAGGGTTAGTGTTAGGGTTAAAGTTAGGTTTAAGGATAGGTTTGGGTTAGGATGAGTTTTACGTTTCACGTTAGGCTTTGGGGTAGTGTTGGGGTTATGGTTGTGTTAGGGTTATTGTTAGTGTTAGGTCTAGAGTTGCAGTTAGAATGAGATTTAGAATTAGGTTTAGTGTAATGTTTATGGTTAGTGTTAGGCTTAGTGTTAGGGTTAGGTTTATGTTTAGGGTTAGTGTTAGAATTAGCATTTGTGTTTATGTTGGGTTCAGGTTAGGGTTAGGATTAGGATTAGGGTTAGGTTTAGGGTTTTGTTTAGTGTTAGTGCCAGGGTTATGGGTAGTGTTTTGGTTAGGGTTAGGGATAGTGTTAGGGTTAGGGTAAAATTTGGTTTACTGTTAGGTTTAGTGTTAGGCTTATGCTTAGGTTTAGTGTTAGAGTTAGTTTTAGGGTTAGGTTAGAGTTAAGGTCTGTGTTAGGGTTTGTGTTTGGGTTAGGGTAAGGATTAGGGTTATGGATAAGTTGAGAGTTAGCGTTAGGGTTAAGTTTAGGGTTAGGTTTAGGGTTAGTTTTAGAGTTAGGGGTAGGGTTAGTGTTAGGTTTTGGTTAAGTTTAGGGTTATGGTTAGGGTTTGGTTAATTTTAGGGTTAGGGTTAGGGTTAAGTTTAGAGTTAGGGTTAGGCTTAGTGTTACGGGTAGAGTTAGGGTTAGTTATATGGTTAGGGTTAGGGTTAGGGTTAGAGTTTGTTTTTAGGGGTAGATTTAGGTTTAGGGTTATTGATAAGTTTACGGTTAGTGTTAAAGTTTTGATCAGGATTAGGGTTTGGGTTAGATTTCAGTGTAGAATTATTATTAGAGTTAGGGTTAAGTTTAGGTTAGCATTTAGTTTAGGGTTAAGTTCTCGTCCAGATTTAAAGTTACACTTAGGATTTGGTTTAGGGTTAGTTGTACAGTTAGGGTTAGGGTTACTGTTAGTGTTAGGGTTTGGGTTAGTCTTATGATTAGGGGTAGGTCAGGATTGTGGGTAGTGTGTTATGGTTATTGTTGTTTAGAGTTAGGTTTAGCGTTATGGTAAAAGTTATTGGTAGGTTTCTTTTAGGGTGAGGGTTAGGATTAGGGTTAGTTTTACGGATAGTGTTAAAATTAGTGTTAGATTTAGGGTTAGGGTAGGGTTTTGGTTAGCGTTTGGGATTGTGTTAGGGTTAGGGTTAGGCTTTCTAAGGTTTACAGTTAGGTATAAGGTTAGTGTTAGTGTTAGGGTTACACTTAGGTTAAGATTAGGGTTAGTGTTAAAGTTAGGACAAGTGTTAGGGTTAGGTTATGGTTATTTTTATTGTTAAGGTTTTGTTTAGTGTTAGGTTAGGGTAAGGGATAGCGTTAGTCTTAACACTAGGGTTAGGAATAGGTTTTAGGCTAGTGTTAGGGGTACGGTTAGGTTTAATGTTAAGTTTAGGGTTATGGATAGTGTTAGGTATAGGGTTAGGGTTAAAGTTAGTGTAAGGTTTAAGGTTAGGGTTAGCATTATGTTTAGATTTAGTTTTACTGAATGTTTACTGTTAAAGTTAGGGTTAGTGTAAGGGTTAGGTTTTGGGTTATGGTTTGGTTTAGTGTTAGGTTGAGAGCTAGGGTTAGGGTTAGATTTAGGGTTCAGCTTAGGGTTAGGTTTAGGGTTGGGTTTTGGTTAGGGTTAGAGTTAGGTTAATGTTAGGTTTAGGGTGAGTGTTAGGTTTAGAGTTACCGTTAGAATTAGTGTTAGGATTAGAGTTAGGGTAATGTTTATGGTTTGAGTTAGGGTTAGTGTTAGGTTTAGGATTAGTGTTAGGGTTAAATTAGGTTTTGTCTTTAGGTTAGGGTTATTGTCAGTGTTACAGGTAGAATTAGGGATAGTGTTAGGGTTAGGGTTAGGGTTAGGATTAGGGTTAGGTTAAGTGTTATTGTTAGGATTATAATTAGGTTTCCAGTTAGGATTAGGGTTAGTGTTAGAGTTTTGTTTAGTGTTAGGGTTATGGTTAGTGTTAGGGTTATCGTTATTTTTAAGATTAGTTTTAGGATTAAGGTTAGATTCAGTGTTAGGGTTAGGGTTAGGTTAAGAGTTAGGGTTACGTTAGGTTTATGGTTTTGTTAGGCTTAGAGTCGGGGTTAGGGTTAGGTTTAGGATTAGGGTTATGAATAGGATTAGGGTTAGAGTTAAAGTTAGGGTTATGCTTAGTGTTAGGGTTAGGGTTAGAGTTAGGTGTAGGTTTAGGTTAAAGTTTAGGGTTAGGGTCAGGTTTAGTGTTAAATTAGAGTTTGTGTTAAGGTTAGGTTAGAGTAACTCTTAGGGATAGGGTTGATTTTAGGGTGAGGTTTAGGGTTATGGTTAGGGTTAGGGTTATGGTGAGTGTTAGAGTTAGGGTTAGGGTTAGTGTTAGTGTTATGGTTAGCATTAGGATTAGTGTTAGATTTAGAGTTAATGTTAGAATTAGAGTTAGGATTAGGGTTAGGATTAGGGTTAGAGTTAGTGTTTGGGTTAGGGTTAAGGTTAAGTTTAGGTTAAGTTTAGTGTTAGATTTAGGGTTAGGTTTAGTGTTAGAGTTAGGGTTAGGATTAAGGTTAGGGTTAAGTTTATGGTTACTGTTAGGTGTATGTTAGGGTTAGTTGTTACATTTCTCATTAGGGTTTTTTTTAGGGTAGTGTTTAGGATTAGGGTTAGAGTTAGGATTAGGTTTAGGTTTAGGTTTAGGGTTAGAATTATGTTTAGAGTTAGTGTTAAGATTAGAGTTATGTTAATGTTTATATTTTGCTTTAGGGTTAGTGTATTGTCAGGGTTTGGGTTACGGTTAGTGTTGGATTAGGGTTTGTCTTAACTTTAGGATAGGGTTCGGTCAGGATTAGGGTTAGGATAGTGTTAGGGTTAGGGTTAGTTTTAGTGTTAGGATTAGGATTAGTGTTAGGTTTAGAATTAGGTTTCCAGTTAGGGTTAAGGTTAGGGTAATGTTATGGTTAAGGATAGTGTTAAGGTAAGGGTTTGTGTTTAGATAAAGTTTACGTTTAGTTTACTGTTAGGTTTATTGTTAGGATTAGGATTAGCATTAGGGTTAGGTTTAGCTTTAGTGTTAGTGTGAGGGTTAGGGTTAGATTTATTGTTATTGTTAGGTTTAGGATTACTCTTAGGATTAGGGTTAGGGTTATGGTTAGGTTTAGTGTTAGGTTTAAGTTTAGCGTTAGAGTTAGTTTTAGGGTTATATTAGGTTACGGTTAGGGTTAGGGTTAGGTTTAGCATTAGGATTAGGTTTATAGATAGGATTAGGGTTAGAGTCAAAGTTATGTTTAGGCTCAGTTTTAGGGTTAGCGTTAGGTTTAGGTGTAGGTTTAGATTTAGGGTAGGGGTTCGGATTTGGTTTAGGATTAGCGTTAGGTTTAGGGTCAGGATTATGGGTAGTGTTAGTGTTAAAGTTAGGGTTAGTGTTAGGGTCAGGATTATGGTTAGTGTTAGTGTTAAGGTTAGTGTTTGAATTAGGGTTAGCATTAAGGTTAGTGTTAGGTTTAAGGTATGTTTAGTTTAGTTTTAGGGTTAGGGTTAGTGATAGGGTTAGAGTTACGTTTTCTATTAGGGTTAGGGTTAGGGTTAGGCTCAGTGTTACCCTTAGGTTAGGTTTAGCGTTAGTGTTGGGTTTAGCGTTAGTGTTATGTTTAGTTTTACAGTTAGAATTAGTGTCATCATTAGATTTAGGTTTAGGTTTAGGTTTAGAGTTAGTGTTAAAAGATTATAGTTAGGGTAAGTTTTACTGTTAGGGTTATGACTATTGTTAAAGTTAGTGTTAGGTTTAGGTTGAGTGTTAGGTTTATAATTTGTGTTAGGGTTAGAGTTAGGGTTAGGGTTATAGTGTGGATTACATGTAAGGTTAGGTTTAGGTTTAGGCTTAGGGTTAGTATTATGATTAGTGTTAGGGTTAGGGTTAGGTTAGAATTTGTGTTAGTCTTAGGGTTAATGTTATTTTCAGGGTTAATGTTATATTTAGTGTTAGGTTTAGGTTAGGGTTAGGGTTAGGGGTTAATGTTAGGGTTAGTATTAGTGTTAGGGTTAGTTTTAGGGTTATGTTTACACTTAGGTTTAGGGTTAGTGTTAGATTAGGGTTAGGGTTAGTTTTAGTGTTAGGGGTTAGGTTTAGGGTTAATGTTAAGATTTGTGTTGGGATTAGGCTTAGGGTTAGGGTTAGTGTTCGGTTGATTATGATTTGTGTCAGGGTAAGTATTATAGTTAGGGTTAGTTTAGATTTAGTATTAGGGTTAGTGTTTATGTTAGTGTTAGTGTTAAGTTTAGGGTAAGTGTTAGTGTTAGGGTTAGTGTTAGGGTTACATTTAGGGTTAGTGTTATGGTTAATATTAATATTAGGGTTAAGGTTAGTGTTAGTTTATGGTTATGATTAGGATTAGGTTTAGGGTTAGGATTAGTTTTAAATTTAGGTTTACTGTTAAGGTTAGAGTTTGAGACAGGATTAGGTTTAGGGTTAAAGTTAGTTTTAGGGTTAGGTTTGGTGTTACGTTTAGGATTTGTGGTATGTTTAGGGTTACAATTATTTTTAGGGTTAGGGTTAGGGGTTAGAGTTAGGGTTAGGCTTAGGGTTAGTGTTAGGGTTGGATTAGTGTTAGGGTTAGGGTTAGGATTAGGGTTAGTTTAAATGTTAGAATTAAGGTCAGGTTTAGGTGTAGATTTATTATTATTGCTAAGGTTAGTTTTACGGTTAGTGTTAGGGTTATGGTTAGGGTTTGTGGTAAGTTTAGGGTTAAAGTTAGTGTTAGGTTTAGGGTTACTGTTAGGATTAGGTTAGGGTTAGGGGTAGGGGTAGGGTTACAGTTTGTGTCATGATTAGGGATATGTTTAGTGTTTGGTTTGGGGTTAGGGTTAATGTTTGTGATAGGATTAAAGTTATGTTTAGGTTTAGTGGTAGATTTAGGGTTATGGTTAGAATTAGTGTCAAGATTAGATTTAGGGTTAGGTTTAGGGTTAGGTTTTGTGTTAAGATTAGGGTTAGGGAAATGTTTACAGTTAGGGTTAGTGTTAGGATTAAGATTAGCGTTAGGTTTAATATTAGGTTTAGGGTTTGTGTTAGTGTTAGGGTTAGTGTTAGGAGTAGGGGTATGGTTAGGATTAGCAATAGGGTTAGGTTTAAGTTTAGGGTTAGGGTTAGGGTTTGGTTACTGTTAGTTTTCAGGTTAGGGTTATGTTTAGGGGTAGTGTTTGTGTTAGGGAGAGTTTTAGTGTTATTGTTAGGTTTAGATTAGCGTTAAAGTTTATGTTACGTTTAGGGTTAGGGTTTTTTTTAGTGTTAACATTAGGGTTAGTGTTAGTGTTAGAGGTAGGATTAGTTTTAGGGTTAGTGTTAGGATAAGGGTTAAGGTAGTGTTAGTGTTAGGGTTAGGATTAGTGTTATGGGTAGGATTAGTTTTAGGGTTAGTATTAGGGTTAGGCTTTGGTTAGGGTAAGAGTTTATGTTAGGGTTAGGGTTAAGGTTAGCCTTGTTTTTAGGATTAAGTTTAGTATTAGTTTTAATGTTAGTGTTAGGGTAAGGTTTCAGGTTATTGTTAGGGTTAGGGTTAGGATTAGTGTTAGAGTTAAGGTTAGAATTAGTGTTAGACTTAGGGTTAGGTTTATGTTTATTGTTATGGTTAGGATTAGGGTTAGGGTTGGGGTTAGGTTTAATGTTATGTTTAGTGTTAGTGTTTGAGTTAGGTTTAGGTTTATTGTAAGAATTAGTGTTAGTGGTAGGGTTACATTTAGTGTAAGGGTTAGGGTTAGGTTTATTGTTAGGTTTAGGGTTAGTGTTTGGTTTAGGGTTAGATTTAGGTTTAGGGTTAGTGTTACCTTTAGGGTTTGTGTTAGGGTTAGGTTTAGGGTGAGTATTAGGGTAAGTGTTAGTGTTTGGTTTAGTGTTAGTGTTAGGTTTAGCTTTAGGCTTAGTGTCTGGGTAAGGGTTAGGGTTATGGTTAATATTAATGTTAGTGTTAGGGTTAGGTTTAGGATTAGGTTTAGGGTTTTGGTTCAGTTTAGGTTTAGTGTTAGGTTTAGGTTAGGGTTAGGGTTTTTGTTAGAGTTAGGGTTAGTGTTAAGTTGAGGTTTAGAGTAAGCATTAGGTTCAGTGTTATGGTTAGGGTTAGGGTTATATTTAGGATTTGTTTTAGGGTTAGGGTTAGGGTTAGGATTAGGGTTAGTGTTGGAGTTATATTAGGGTTAGGGTTTGTGTTAGTTTAGGGTTAGGGTTAGTGTTAGGTTTAGGGTTAGTGTTAGGTTTTGGGTTAGTGTTAGGTTTAGGGTTGGGTTAGATTCAGTGTTAGAGTTTGTGTTAGAGTTAACGTTAGTGTTTGTCTTAGGGTTATTATTAGGGTTAATGCTTGTGTTAGGGTGAGGGTTTGGTTTACGGTTAGGGTTAGGGTTAGTGTTAGGGTTAGTTATCAGTGTGCTTTCTATGCTTTGTTCCCTTTTGATGTAGTTCTGAACACAGGCATTGAAAACACACTTTCATTTGAAAGTGTTTTTCAACCTTACACAGAACTCCGAGTTGCCTGATATCTCAACAAATACTTTTTTCACCCTATACCATTGATTCTTTGTAGGAATGATCAGCACTCCAGTCTCAACTGGCCCTCCAAATTTTGTTCTTCTAGAGTGAGTTTTCATTTGCAACCCTTTGAATTTTTAGGTTTTACTTTGTTTCCTCCTATATGGATAGATGCAATTGGAATTATAAACAAAACATGGTTTGTCCTAGCTGCTTGAAACTTGACCCTCTCAATTACTTCAGAGTGTGCTTTTTATGCTTTGTTCCTTTCGATGTAGCTCTAAAGAGAAGCAAGGAAAAAAACACTTTTATTTGAAAGCATTTGGCAACCTTTCACAGAACTCCGAGTTCACTGATATGTGAGCAAATATTTTTTTACCTGATTTGTTGATTCTTGGCAGGAATTATCAGAACTCCAGCTGCACTTGGCCCCTCAAATTTCGTTCTTCTAGGTTGAAGTGTTCCTTTGCAGATACATTTTGAAATTTTAGGTTTCACTTTGTTATCCCCTATACAGATAGATGCAATTGGAACTCTAAATCAAACAAGGTTTGTGCTAGCTGCTTGAAACTTGACACACTAAATTAGTTCTCAGTGTGATCTCTATGCTTTCTTTCCTCTTGAAGTAGCCCTAAGCAGAAGCACTCATTATTCAAAGAAAAATCCCTTTTATTTGAAAGTGTTCGCAATGCTTTCACAGAACTACAAGTTTACTGAAATCTCAAATATTTTGTCACCCAATCTGTTTGATACTTGGCAGGAATAATTGGTATTGCAGTGGCATTTTGCTTCCCAAATTTTGTTCTTCTAGGCTGAACCAGTCATTTGCAGGAACAGTTTGAATTTTTAGTTTCATTTCATTTTCCCCATAAATATACACTCATTTGGAACTCTAAATCAAACACGGTTTGTGCTAGCTGCTTGAAACTTGACACACTCATTAGATCTCAATGCACTCTCTATGCTCTGTTTCCTCTTGAAGTAGCCTGAAGCAGAGGTTGAGAAAAAATACTTTCATTTGAAAGCGTTTTTCAAGCTTCCACAGAACTCCAAGTTTACTGAAATCTCAGCAACTATTTTTTCAAATGAACTTGTTGATACTTGGCAGGAATGATCGGTACTTTAGTTGAACGTGGCCCTCCAAATTTTGTTCTTCTAGGTTGAAGCATTCATTTGCAGGGACACTTTGAATTTTTAGATTTCACTTTGTTTTCCCCTATAAGAATAAATGCAGTTGAAACTCTAAACCAAACACGGTTTGTACTAGATGCTTAAAACTTGACATTTGTAGAAGTACAAATTTCATACTCCTACATTGAGGTGTTCATTTGCAGGAACACATTGAATTTTTAGATTTCACTTCGTTTCCCCTGATAGGCATAGATGCAGTTGGAACTCTAAATCAAACACAGTTTGTGCTAGCTGCTTGAAACTTGACACACTCAATTAGTTCTCAGTTCACTATCTCAGATTTGTTACCTTTTGAAGTAGGCCTAAGTAGTTGAAAGGAAAGAATACTTTCATTTGAAAGCATTTGCCAAGCTTCCACAGAACTCGAGTTTACTGAAATCCCAGCAAATATTTTTTCACCCAATCTTGGTGATAGTTGGTGGTAATGATCAGTACTTCAGTTGCACTTGGCCCTCCAAATTTTATTCTTCTAGGTTGAAGCGTTCATTTGCAGAACAGTTTGAATTTTTAGGTTTCACTTAATTTTCCCTATAGGGACAGATTCAGTTGGAACTCCAAATCAGTTATAATTTGTGCTAGCTGCTTGAAACTTGACACACTAAATTAGTTCTCAGTGTGATCTCTATGCTTTGTTCCTCTTGAAGTAGTTTGAAGCAGAGGCTGGGAAAAAAATTTTATTTGATAGCATTTTTCCCAGCTTCCCCTGAACTTTGAGTTTACTGAAATCTCAACAAATATTTCTTCACCCGATCTTGTTGATATTTGGCAGGAATGATCAGTACTCCAGTTGCACTTCGCCCCCCAAATTTTGTTCTTCTAGGATGAAGCGTTCATTTGCAGAAACACTGTGAATTTTTCAGGTTTCACTTTGTTTTCCCCTATAGGGATAGATGAAGTTGGAACCCTAAATCAGACATGCTTTGTGCTACCTGTTTGAAAGTTGACACATTCAATTAGTTCTCAGTATTCTCTCTATGTTTTGTTCCATTTGGAAGTAGACCTAAGGAGATACAAGAAAAAAAAAACACATTCATTTGAAAGTGTTTGCAAAGCTTCCACAGAACCGCAAGTTTACAGAAATCTCAGTAAATATTTTTCACCTGATCTTGTTGATACTTGGCAGGAATGATTGGTCCTCCAGTCCCACTTGGTCCCCCAAATTTCGTTCTTCTAGGTTGAAGCATTCATTTGCAGGAACACTTTAAATTTTTAGGTTTCACTTCATTTTCCCCTATAGGGATAGATGCAGTTGAAACTTGAAATCAAACACGGTTTTAGTTAGCTGCTTGAAACTTGACACACTCAATTATTTCACAATATTCTCTCTATGCTTTGTTCTTTCTTGAAGTAGCCCTAAGAAGAGGCATGGAAAAAATACTTTCATTTGAAAGCATTTGCTAAGCTTCCACAGAACTCCAAGTTTACTGAAATCTCAGCAAATATGTTTTTATTCAATCTTGTTGATTCTTGGCAAGAATGATCAGTACTCCAGTTGCACTTGGACCCCCAAATTTCATTCTTCTAGGTTGAAGCGTTCGTTTACAGGAACACTTTGAAATTTTAGGTTTCACTTCATTTTCCGCTTTAGGGATAGATGCAGTTGGAACTCTGAATCAAACACGGTTTGTTCTAGTGGCTTAAAACTTGGACACACTCAATTGGTTCTCAGAGAGCTCTCTATGCTTTCTTCCCTGTTGAACTAGTCCAAAGCATAGGCAAGGAAAAAACACTTTCACATGAAAGTGTTTGCCATACTTCCACAGAAATTTGAGTTGACTGAAATCTCAGCAAATATTTTTTTTTTCACCTCATATTGTTGATACTTTGTAGGAATGATAGGTACTCCAGTCTCACTTGGCCCCAAAATTTCATTCTTGTAGGTTGAAGTGTTCATTGCAGGAAGAGTTTGAGTTTTTAAGTTTCACTTTTTTTTCCCTATAGGGATAGATGCAGTTGAAACCGTAAATGAAACATGCTTTGTCCTAGATGCTTGAAAGTTGACACACTCAATTAGTTCTCAGTGTGAACTCTATGCTTTGTTCCCTTTTCCAGTAGCCCTAAGCAGAGGTACTTGTCAGTTAAGGAAAATTAACTTTCATTTGAAAGCGTTTGCCAAGCTTACACAAAACTCCAAGTTTACTGAAATCTCAGCAAATATTCTTTCACCTGAACTTTTTGATAATTAGCAGGAATGATAATTACTCCAGTCCCACTTGGACCAGCAAAATTGGTTCTTCTAGGTTGAAGCATTCTAGTGCAGGAACAGTTTGAATTTTAAGTTTCACTTTGTTTTCCCCTATAGGGATATATGCAGTTGGAACTCTAAATCAAACACAGTTTGTGCTAGCTGCTTGAAACTTGACACACTCAATTATATCTCAATGTGCTCCCTCTGCTTTGTTCCCTCTTGAAGTAGCCCGAAGCAGAGGCTGGGAAAAAACAATTTCATTTGAAAGTGTTTGCAAAGCTTCCACAGAACTGTGAGTTTACTGAAATCTCAGCAAATATTTTTCCCCCGATCTTGTTGATACTTGTCAAAAATGATTGGTACTCCAGTTGCACTTGGAACCCCAAATTTTGTTCTTCTAGGTTGAAGCATTGGTTTGCAGGAACTCTTTGAAATTTTAGATTTCACATTATTTTCCCCTATAGGGTTAGATGCAGTTGAAACTCTAAATCAAACATGGTTTGTGCTATCTGCTTCAACCTTGATACACTGAATTAGTTTCAGTGCTTTGTTCCCTCTTGAAATTGCCCTAAGCAGAGGCACTTGTCATTCAAGGAAAAAACACTTTCATTTGAAAGTGTTTGCCAAGCTTCCACAGAACTCTGAGTTTACTGAAATCTCAGCAAATAATTGTTCACTGATCTTGTTGATTCTTGGCAGGAATGATCAGTATTGCAGTAGCACTTGGCCCTCCAAATTTCATTCTTCTAGGTTGAAACGATCCTTTGCAGGAACACTGTAAATTTTTCAGGTTCCACTTTGTTTTCTCCTATAGGGATAGATGTATTTTGAACCCTAAATCAAACACAATTTGATCTAGCTGCTTGAATCTTGACACTCTCAATTAGTTCTCAGTGTGATCTCTACACTTTATTCCCTGTTGAAGTAGTCCTAAACATAGGCAAGGAAAAAAACACTTCCACATGAAAGCATTTGACAAGCTTCCACAGAACTCTGAGTTGACTGAAATCTGAGCAAATATATTTTCCCTGATCCTGTTGATACTTCACAGGAATGATTGTTATTCCACACACGTGGCCCCCCAAACTTCGTTCTTCTTGGTTGAAGCATTCGTTTGAAGGAACACTTTGAATTTTTAAGTTTCAATTTGTTTTCCCCTATAGGTATATACATGCAGTTGGAAGTCTAAATCAAAGAACGTTTGTGTTATCTCCATGAAACTTGACACTCTCATTCGTTCTTATTGAGCTCTTGAGTTTTGGTTCACCCTTGAGGTAGCCTGAAGCAGAGTCAATAAACAGTTGTACTTGAAATCATTTGCCAAGCTTCCACAGAACTCCAAGTTACTGAAATCTCAGCAAACATTTTTTCATCTGATTGTATTGATACTTTTTAGGAATGATGGATACTCCTGTCTCACTTGGCCTCCCTAATTTCATTTCTGTAGGTTGAAGCATTCGTTTTCAGGAACACTTTGAATTTTTAGGTTTCACTTTGTTTTTCCCTATAGGGATGCATTCATTTGGAACTCTAAATCAAACACAGTTTGTGCTAGCTGCTTGAAACTTGACACACTCAATTAGTTCTCAGTGCACACTCTATGCTGTGTTCCCTCTTGAAGTAGCCCTAAGCAGAGGAAAGAAAAACATACTTTAATTTGAAAGTGTTTGCCAAGTTTCTACAGAACTCCTAGTTGACTGAAATCTCAGCAAATATTCTTTCTCAAGAACTTGTTGATATTTGGCAGGTATATTGTTACTCCAGTCGCACTTGCCCCCCCCCCCCCATTTCATTCTTCTAGTTTGAAGTGTTCATTCCCAGGAACACATTGAATTTTTACGTTTCACTCTGTTTTCCCCTATAGGGATAGATGCAGTTGGAACTCTAAATCAAAAACGGTTTGTGCTATTTGCGTGAAACATGAAACACTCAATTAGTTCTCAGTGAGCTCTCTATCCATTGTTCCCTCTTGATGTACGATATGCAGAGGCAAGGAAAAAACACCCTAAACCTAACCCTAACCTTCTCCCTAACCTTAACACTATCCCTTACCCTAAACCTAAAAGTAACACTAACCTCTCCCTTACCCTAACCCTAACAATAACCCTAACCCTAACACTAATACTAACCCTAACCCTAAACCAAACACTAAACCTAACCCTAACACTAACACTAACATTAACTCTAAGCCTAACTCTAATTCTAACCCTAATATTAATCCTAATCCTAACCCTAACTTAACCCTAACACTAACCCTAAACCTCACCCTAATCCTAAAACTAACTCTAACCCAAAGCCTAAACCTAATCCTAACTGTAAACCTAACCCTAACCATAACCCCAACAGTAAACTTAAACCTAACCCTGACACTAACAGTAACACTAGCCCTAACCCTAACAGTAACCATAAGCCTAACCTAATCCTAACCCTAAACCTAAACATAAATCTAACCTTAACACTAAATCAAACATGGTTTGTGGTAGGTGCATGAAACATGAAACACTCAATTAGTTCTCAGTGCGTTCTCTATCCATTTTTCACACTTGACCTAGGCATACGAAACCCAAATACTAATCCTAACCCTAATACTGAGCCTAACCATAACCCTAACACTAAATCTTACCCTGAACTAAACCCTAACACTAACTCTAGCCCTAAATTTTACCCTAACCCTGAAACTAACCCTAACCAAACACTAACCCTAACACTAACAATAAACGGAATCCTAAACCTAACACTAACCCTAACCCTAACACTAACACTAAAACTAAGCCTAACACTAACCCTAACCTTAAACCTATCACTAAACCTTACCCTAACACTAACCCTAACCCTAACACTAAAACTAACCCAAATCCTAAACCTAACCCTAACCCTAATATTGACTGTATATTTAAACCTATCCCATACCTTAACACTAACCTTAATATTAACCCTAACCCTAACACAAACACTTAGCCTAACCCTGACTCTAACTCAAACCCTACACCCACACCTAACAATAACACTAACCCTAACCCTAAACCTAACCCTACCAATAATATTTACCCAAACACTAACTGTAACCCAAACACTAACACTAACCCTCAATCTAACAATAAACGTAACACCAACACTAACAGTAAACCTAACCCAAAGCCTAAACCTAACACTAAACCTAAACCTAACCCTAACCCAAACATTAACCCTAAACTTTACCCTAACACTAATCCTAAAACAAACCCTAACAACAAACCTAACACTAAGACTAAACTGAACCCTAACCCTAAAAATAAAAATAATCCTAACACTAACCCTAAGGTAATACTAACCCTAACTCTAATCTAAAACATAACAAAAACCCTAACACTAACCCTAACACTCACCATAAACATAACACTAATACGAACCCTAAACCTAACTCTAAACCTTACACAAAACCTAACCTTAACCCTAACCATAACACTATCCCTAAACCTAATCCTAACCCTAAACCTAACACTAACCCTAATCTGAAATCTAACACTAACCCTAACCAAAACCAAAACTCTAAAACTTACCCTAACACTAAACCTAATACTAACACAAAGCCTAACAAAAACCCTAACAATAATCGAAACCCTAACACTAAACTTAGCACTAACCCTAACCCTAACACTAACCTTAACACTAACCCATACCCTATCCCTTACCCTAATTGTAAGCCTAAATCTAAAGAAAACCATAAACCTAAACCTAACTCTAACCCAAAATCTAACCCTAAACCTATCCCTAAACCTCACACTAACCCTAACCCTGATGCTAACCCTAACAATAACCCTAACTATAAGCCTAACAATAACCCTAAACCTAATCCTAACCCTAATCAAACCCTAATCCTAACTCTTACCATAAACCTAAACCTAACACTAACCCTAAAAATAACCCAAACTCTAACCCTAAACATGACTCTAACACAAATCCTAACACTAAAACTAAACCAAACCCTAACCATAAATCTAACACAAACTCTAACACTAATTTTAACCCTAACCCTAACACTAACACTAACCATAAATTTAACCCTAACCCATACCCTAAACCTAACCCAAACTCTAAACTTAACCCTAACACAAAATCTAACTCTAATTCTAACCCTAACTCTAACCCTAACACTAACCATAAATTTAACCCTAATCCATACCCTAACACTTACTCTAATCCTAACCCTAACACTCACCCTAACACTAACACTAACCCTCAATATAACCCTAAACCTAACACTATTTTTAAACCCTAAACCTAAACCTAACACTGACCCTAAACCTAACCCTAATAATAACCCTAAAGCTAACACTAAAGCTAACCCTAACACTAACACTAAACTAAACCCTAAACCTAACACTAACACTAACCCTAAGGCAAATACTAAACTTAACACTCACCCTTACCTTATCACTTACCCTAAACTTAAAACTAACTCTAAAGTTAACTCTAACCCTAAACCTAAAACAAACTCTAACCCTAACCCTAACTCTAACCTTAACTGAAAACCTAATCCTAAACCTAACATTAACCCTAACTATAACCCTAACTCTAACACTAAACCTAACACTAACACTAAACTGAACCCAAACCCTAACAATAACAATAACCCTAACATTAAACATAACAATGACACTGTCCCTACACTAACTTTTATCCTAACACAAACCTTAAACCTAAACCTAGCGTTCACCATAAACCTAACACTAACCCTAAACATAACCATAACCCGAACACTAACCCTAACTCTAAACCTAACACTAATCATAACATTAACACTAACACTAATCCTAACCCTAACACTAACCCTAAACCTAACACTAACCTTAACACTAACCCTATACATAACACTAACTCTAAATCTAATCCTAACCCTAACCCTAAAACTAACCCTAACCCTAATTCTAACACTAACCCTAACAAAAAACCAATCCCTAAACCTAACACTAACTCTAACCTAACACTAACTCTAACACTAACACAAAACCTAACAAAAACCCTAACCCTAATCCTAAACCTAAACCTAAACCTAACACTAACCCTAACCCTAATCCTAACCGTAACAATGACACTAACACTAATCAAAAACCTAACCATAACCATAATACTAACACTAACCATAAACCTAACACTAAACCTAAATCTAACCCTTATCCTAACACTAATCCTAAACGGAACCCTAAACCTGAACCTAACATTAACACTAACACTAATCCTAACCATAACCATAACCCTAACACTAACACTAACCCTATTTTTAACTCTAACTCTAACCCTAAACATAACAGTAACCCTAACCCTATCCCTAAACATAAATGTAACACTAACCCTAACCCTAATTCTAACACTAACCCTAACAAAAACCCTAACCCTAACACTAACCCTAACACTAACCCAAACACGAACTCTAAACATAACAGTAACTCTAACACTAAGAAAAAACCCTAACACTAACACTATCCCTAACCCTAATCCTCACAGTAACCCTAACTCTAAACCTAACACTAAACATAACACTCACCTTAACAGTAACCCTTACCATATCTCTTACCCTAACCCTACAAAAACCCTAACCCTAAACATAACACAAAATCTAACCTAACCCTAACACTTTACTATAAATATAACCCTAAAACTAACCCTAACCCTAACATAAATGTAACTCTAACCCTAACCCTTACTCTAACCCGAAACCTTACCATACCCACAAACCTAACCCTAAGCCTAATGCTAACACTATCACAAACCCTAACCCTAACACTAAGGCTAAACTTGAACCTTAAACCTCACATTAAAACTAACCCTAACCCTAACACTAACTCTATCCGTAACACTAACACTAACCATAACACTTAAACTGACCCTAATACTAACCCTAACCCTGACACTTACCTGAACCCTAACCCTAACACTAACCCTAACCTTAACCCTAACCGCAAAATGTAATCATAAGCCTAAACCTAACCCTAACCATAACACAATTCTTAACCCTACCTAACCCTAACCCTAAACCTAAACTAACACTAACCCTAAACCTAACACCAACCCTAACATTGAACCTAATTCTAACACTAACACTAACCCTACCCTAACCCTAAATGTAACACCAACCATAACCCTATCACTAACTCTAACACTAACCATAAACCTATTCCTAACTCTAAACCTAACCCTAACCCAAAATCTAATGGTAACACTAACACTAACCCAAACCTTAAACCTAAACCTTACTTTAACCCTAACCCTAACTGAAATACTAACTCTAACACTAACACTAATATCAAAACTAACACTAACACTAAAACCTATCCTAACCCTAACCCTAACTAATATTAACACCAACTCTAACCATAACCATAAAATTTCTAACCCTACCACAATCAATAAACTTAATCCTAACCATGAACATAACACTGAGCCTAACCCAAACCCTAAGCTTAAAACTAACTCAGACCCTAACACAAAACCTAAATCTAACCAAAACCCTACCCTAACCCTATCCCTAACCCTAACACAAACCCTAACACTAACACTAACACAACTCTAAGACTAACCCTAACATTAATCCAAATTCTAAACCTAACCCTAACTCTAAAACTTACCCTAACCATAACAATAATCCTAACCCTCATACTAACACTAACCCCAGCCCAACCTTGACCCTAACACTAACCCTAACACAAACAATATCATTAACACTAAACCTAAACCTAACCCCAACCCTAAATCTAACACTAACACTAAAACTACCCCTAACCTTAACACTATCCCTAACCCTAACCCCAATCCAAATATTAACAATAACACTAAACCTAACACTTATAATAACACCAACCCTAACCCAAACCCTAATCGTGAACCTAAACCTAATCCTAACCCTAACCCTAACCCTAATGTTAAAAATAACACCAACCCTAACCCTAACACTTACACTAACCCTAACCCAAAACCTACCTTTTAACCCTAACAATAACCCTAATCCTAAACTTTACCATAATGGTAATAATAACCCTAACCCATTCTGTAACCCTAAACCTAACTCTAACCCTAATCCTTTCTGTAACTCTAACCCTAATTCTAAACAAAAATACAACCCTTACCCTAACAATAACCATTATCCTAAAATTAACCATAACCCTAACCCTTACCCTACACTAAACGTTACCCTAACTCTATCACTAACATTAACACTAACACTAACCCTGATCTTAACACTAAACCTAACCCTAATTGTAACCCTAACACTATCCCTAACCCTAACACTATCCCTAACCCTAAGCCTAGCACTAACCCTAACACTAACCATAAACTTAACCCTAACATGAACACTAACCCTAATTCTAACTCTAAACCTAAGCCTAAACCTAACTCTAATCCTAACACTAACACTAATCCTAACCTTAAAACTAACCCTAACACTAAACCTACCACTAAACCTAACCCTAAAATTATCACTAAGATTAACCTTAACTATAACCCTAATCATAACACTAAACCTAACCCTAAATTTAACCCTAATACCAACCCTAATACTAACCCAAACTAACATTAACCCTAACCCTAAACCTAATCTTGACCAGAATCCTAAACTTAACACTAACACTAACTTTAACCCTACCCCTAACATTTGCCCTAACCATAGTCCTTACTCTAACCTTAACTGTAACTCTAACCCTAACACTAACCCTAACCCTAATAAAAAACCTAACCCTAAACTAACACTAACTGTAACCCTAACCTTAAACTTAAATTCATCCTAAACCTAACCCTAACCATAAACCTAACCCTAAACCTTACCTTAACCCTAACGCTAACCTAACATAAACCCTAACACTAAACATAACCCTAACCCAAACTCTCACTTTGACCCTAACCCTAACCCTGACACTAACACTAACTCTCACCCTAACACTAACCTTAACCCTAAGACTAACTCTAATCCTAATCCTAACCGTCACTGTAATGCCAAACTTAACCCTAACCCTAACACAAAATATAAACCTAACCCTAACCCTAACACAAACCTTAATCCTAACCCTAATCCTAACCCTAACACTAAAACTAACCCTAACCCTAAACCTAACCTAACATACCCCAAACACTAACACTAATACTAAACCTAACAAAAATGCTAAACCTAACCAAAACACCAAACCTATCTTATCCCTAATCCGAACCCTAACCGAATTCTAACCATAACCCTAATTATGACCCTAAAAATAACCTAAACCCTAACTCTAACGCTAACCCTAAATCTGACCCTAACAAAAACCCTATGCCAACAGTAACCCTAACCTAACCCTAACCTTAAACCTAATACGAATCCTCAATGTAACCATAAACTCAATCCTAATCCTAACCCTAACCATAAGACAAACACTAACTCTAAACCAAGTAACCCTAAACCTAACCGTAACCCTATCACTAACCCTAACCCTAATTCTAACCCTAACAAAAACCTGAACACTAAACCCAACACTAACCTTAACCCCAACCCTAATCCTAACATTAACCCTAACCCTATCCCTAACCCTAACCCTAAAACTAAAACTAACCATCAAATTAAGCCTAACCCTAACACAAAAAAAATAGCCCTAACACTAGCCCTAACGCAAACCTTATTCCTAACCCTAATCCTAAATCTAACACTAACCCTATAAGTAACCCTAACACTAACAGTAAAAATAAACCTAACACAAACCCTAAACCTAACAAAAACTCTAACCCTAACATAACCATAATCCTGACCCTAACCTAATTCTAACTGTAACCCTAAGCCTATCCCTAAGCCTAACCGTAAAACTAACCTAAACCTAACTATAACACTAACCATAAAACTAACCCTTACCCTAACTTTAACCCTAAGTCTATACCTAACACAAACCCTAACCCAACCCTAACCCTAACCTAACCAAGATCATTACTATAACCGTAACTGTAATCCTAACCCTACCCTGACCCAGAACTAAATCTAAACTTAACCCCAACCCTAACTCTAACATTACTCTAAAAATAATCCTAATCCTAACCCTAACACTAAACCTAACCCTAACCATAAACCTAACCCTAAACAAATCCTAACTCTAACACTAACCCAATCCCTAACACTAAGGCTAATGCTAATCTAACCATAACACTATCCCTAATATTAATCCTAACCCTAATCCCAAACTTCACACATACCCTAACACTAAAAATCAATCGAACACTAAACCTTACAGTAACCATAAACCTAAACCTAAAACTAAACCTCACCCTAAGCCTAACCCTAACCCTAACACTAACCCTAAACCCTAACACTAACACTATCCCTAACCCTAACTCTAAGCCTAATCATAAAAATCACTCTAACTTTACACCTTAACACTAATTCTAACACAAAACATAAACCTAATCATAATCCTAATCCAAAACTTAATCCTAAACCTAACCATAACCCTAACACTAACACTAACCCTAACACAAAGCATACACCTAACCAAAACACTAAACCTACCCTAACCCTAACCCTAACCCTAATCTTACCCTCACCGTAACCCTAACCCTAACCCTAACCTTAAAACTAAATTTAACCCTAACACTAAACGTTACCCTAACCTAAACCTAAATCTAACCCTAACACAAACCATAACCCTTACCCTAATCATAACCTAACAGTAAAACTAACTGTAAGCCTAACCCAAATCCTTACTGTTTCCATAACTCTAAACTTAACCCTAACACTAACACTAATCCTAACCCAAACCCTATCACTAACACTAAACCTAAACCTAACCTTAACCGTATTCCTAACACTACCCTAAAAGTGTCTTTTAACCTAACACTATCCCTAACCCTAAATCTGATCTTAACACTAACAATAATTGTAAACCTAATCCTAACATCAACCCTAACCCTGATACTAACCCTTACCCTATACCTAAGAGAAACCCTAAACCTAAACATAACCCTGACAATTACACTACCACTAAAACTAAACTAAACACTAAACCCTAACACTAAACATAATTCTATCCTTTACCATAACCATAACCCTAAGTCTAATCCTAACACAAATCCTAAACCTAATATTAACCCCAAACTGTACCATAACTCTAACCCTTACCCTAACAATAAAACTAAACCAAACCCCAACAGAAACCCTAACCGTAATCCTTATCCTAATTGTAATACAAAACCTAACCCTAACACTATCCCTAACCCTAACACTATTTCTAAAACTAACCATACCCTAAACCTAAATCTAACCCTAACAATAACAATCAACATAACACTAACACTTAACCCTAACTCTAACCCTAACCGTAATCCTTAACTTAACCCTAACCCTAAGCCTAAGACTAACCTTAAAACTAACACTAACCCTAACACTTAACTGAACCGTAAACCTGACACTAACCATAACAATAACCTTAATTCAAACCCTAACATTAACACTAACATTATCCCTAACCTCAAACCTAACTCTAATACTAACTGTCACGCTAACACTAACCCTAACCCTAATCCAAACATTAACCCTAACCCTACACCTAACTCTAACAGTAAACCTAACCCTAACCCTAAACCTAATTCTAATTGTAACCCTAACACTAAATCTAACACTAACAAAAGCCCTAACACTAAACATAACACTAACTGTAACCATAACCCTAACCCTAATATTAACCCTAAACCTAACTCTAACCATAAACCTAACACTAAACCTAACCCTAACCGTAATCTTAACCCTAAACCTCAACCAAACCATTACCATAACCTAACATAAACACTAACCATAACCATAACCCTAACCCAACATTCTCCCTAACCCTAACCTTAACCCTAACACTAACCCTAATCCTAACAATAACCTTTAACCTAACCCTAAATATAAGCCACATCCTAACCGTCACCATAACCATAACCTTAATTCTAACCCTAACAAAAAACATAACCCTAACCTAACCATAACACAAAACTTAGTCCTAACCCTTATACAAAAACTAACCCTATAAGTAACTCTAACTAACCCTAACCCTAACACAAACTCTAAACCTAAACAAAACACTAACCGTAACCTATCCCTAACCATAACCTTAACACTAACCCTAAAAGTAAACTTAACCCTAACCTTAACCCTAAAACAAACCTAAACTCTAACCCTAACACTAACACTAACACTAATCATATTGTTATCCCTAAACCTAAACCTAACCATTACCCTAACCTAACAAACACTAACCCCTGACATAACCCTAAACATAACCCTTTCCCTAACCCTACCCTTAACCCTAACACTAACACTTACCCTAATCCTAGCACTAACCTAACCCTAACCCTAAATCTAATCCTAATCCTAACTGTCACCATAACCATAACCTTAATTCTAACCCTAACACAAAACATAACCCTAACTTAAACCTAACACAAAACTTAATCCTAACCCTAACACTAACACTAACCCTAAAAGTAACCCTAACACTAGCCCTAACCCTAACACAAACCCTGAACCTAACCAAAACACTAAACCTAACATATCCCTAACCCTAACCCTAACACTAACCCCAAAATAGCCATAACCCTAAAACTAATCTAAACTCTAATCCTAACACTAACCCTAACACTAACACTTACCCTATGTTTCTTTTAGGTTTGAGTTAAGGTTTAGGGCTCAAATTAGTATTTTGGTTATGGTTAGGGTAATGATAGGGTTAGGTTTAAGGTTAAGGTTAACTTTAGGGTAATTGATAGGGTTGGAGTTAGTGATAGGTTTAGGGTTAGTCCTAGGGTTATCATTAGGGAAAGAGTTATGTTTAGGGTAATGGATACAGTTAGAGTTACGGTTAGGCAAATGTGATGGTTAGGATTAGGTCTTAAGATAGGGTTAGGCCTAGAATTAGCATTAGGGTATGGGTTGTGATTAGGGTAATAGATTCAGTTAGAGCTAAGGTTATAGCTAAACTTATGGTTAGGATTTTGTCTTGAGTTAGTGTTAGGGTATGGGTTAGAACTAGGTTTAGGGTTAGTGTTATGTTTAGTGTAAGATTTAGGTTCTGAGCTATGATTATGGTTAGGGCAAGGGTGAGGTCCAGGGTTATGTTTAGGGATAGGATTATGGTAGGTATAGGGTTAGTTAGGGGAATAGTTATAATTAAGTTTAGGGTTAGGGTTCGGGTAATTAATATGGTTAGATGTAGGTTTAGGGTTAGGGACAGGGTTAGATTTAAGTTTATGGTTAGGGTTAGGTCTATGGTTATGTTTAGGTTTATGGTAAGGGTTAGGGTTTATGCTTAGGGCTATAGTGAGTATTAGTTTAGGGTTAGGTCTAGGTTTAGTTTTATCGGTAAGGTTAGGATTATGGTTAGGGTTAAGGCTAGGTTTACAATTAGGGTTAGGGTTAGGATTACTGTACTGGTAGGTTTAGAGCTAGGGTTAGGGCTAGGTTTAAGGTTAGGATTAGGACTAGGTTTAGGGTTAGATTCAGGGATAGTTCTAGGTTTATGTTTATAGTAAGGGTTAGGTTTTGAGCTAGGGTTAGGCTTTGAGCTAGGGTTAGGGTTAAGGTGAGGGTTAGGTTTGAGTTAGGGCTAGGGTTAGGGTTAGGGTTATGCTTAGGGCTAGGTTAAGGCCTATGATTACCTCTAGGTTTTGTGTTAGGTTTAGCCCTAGGGTTAAAGCTGTGGGTAATGTAAGAGCCAGGTTTATGATCAGGGCTAGTTTTAGGGTTAGGGTTATGCCAAGGTCTAATGTTAGGTGTAGATTTTCAGTTAGAGTCAGGTTTAGAAATAGGTTTACTGTTAATGGCAGAGTCAGTGTTTTGGTTAGAGTTCAAGCTAGGGTTACAGCCAGAATTAGGAGTAGGTTTATGTCTAGTGGTAGGGTTAGTGTTTGTGTTAGAATAAGGGTTATTGTTAGGCCTAGGACTAGGTTTTTGTTTAGGTCTAGGGCTAGAGTTAAGGCTATATTTAAGATTAGGTTTAGGTCCAGGGCTAGTTTTAGGTTTTAGTCTAGTGTTAGGGTCAGGTTTAAAACTAGGGTTTGTGTTAGCGTCAGGAAAAGGTTCAGGGTTAGCTTTCGGGTTTGGGATAATATTAGACCGAGAATAAGGGCTAGGGTCAGGACTACTAATAAGGTTAGTATTTTGGTTAGCCTAAGGATTAGGCATAGGTCTAGGGCTACCATTAGGGTTAGGGTTATTCATAGGATAAGAGATAGCCTTAGAGCTAGGGTTAGGGCTAGAGTTAGGGTTAGGGTTAAATCTAGGTTTAGGGCTCAGATTAGGGCTAAGTTTTGTGTTAGGGTTAGGGCTAATGTTAGGGCAATGGCTAATGTAAGAACTAGGGTTACAATGAGGGTTAGTTTTAGGGTTAGGGTTAGGAGTAGGTCTAGTGTTAGGGTTAGGTTTAAGGTTAGGATGATATTTAGAGCTAGGGTTAGTGTTAGGATATGAGTCAGGTTCAGGGTTAGGGTTAAGACTCAAATTAGGAATAGGTTTACTTTTAGGTTTCAGTTTAAGGTTAGGAGGGTGTTTAGAGCTAGGGTGAGTGTTAGGATATGAGTCAGGGTCAGGGTTAGAATTAAGGTTAGGGTTAGGACTCGAATTAAGGCTACGGTTAGGTCTAGGTGTAGTGTAAGGGTTTGGTTTAAGTTAAGGTTTATGGTTAGGGCTATTGCTCACTTTGTTTTACTGCTAGGGTTAGGGTTAGGGCTAGTTTTATGATTAGCATTAGGGTTAGGGCGAGTTTTATTGTTAGGATTAGGCTTAGGGTTAGGGTTAGATTTCGAATTAGGGTTAGATCTAGGGTTAGGGCTAGAACAAAGGATATGGCAAGGGTTAGGTCTAGGGTTAGGGTTATGGTAATGGATACGCTTAGAACTATGGATAGGGATAGTGTGAGAGTTAGAGTTAGTCTTAGGGCTAGGGTTAGGGTTAGGTTTAGGTATAAGTTAGCGGTATGACCAGTTTTCGGGTTTGCTCTAGGTTTAGGGTCAGTTTTAGACCTAGAGTTTGTGTTAGGGTCAGAATAATGGTCAGGGTTAGCGTAAGGGTTTGGGATAGGATTAGAGCTAGAATGAGGACTAGGGTCAGGACTATTAATAGGGTTAGGATTTTGGTTAGCCTAAGGATTAGGGATAGGTCTAGGTTTACCAGTAGGGTTAGGGTTTCACTTCAGGTAAGGGTTAGAGTTAGAGCTAGGGTTAGGGCTAGAGTTAGGATAGGGTTAGGGTTAAAGTTAGATTTAGGGTTCAGATTAGGGCTAGTTTTGTGTTAGGGTTATGACTATGGTTAGGGCAATCGCTAATATAAGAACGAGGGTTACAATTAGAGTTAGTTTTAGGGTTAGGATTAGGGGTAGTTTTAGTGTTAGGGTTAAGTTTAAGGTTAGGGTGATATTTAGAGCTAGGTTTAGTTTTAGGATATGAGTCAGGGTCAGGGTTAGGGTTATGACTCAAATAAGGGCTAAGGCTACTGTTAAGTTTTGGTTTAAGTTGAGGATGGTGTTTCGAGCTAGGGTGAGTTTAGCATATGAGTCAGTGTCAGGTATACTTTATAGGTTAGGGTTAGGACTGTAATTAAGGCTATGGTTAGGTCTAGGTGTAGTGTTAGGGTTTGGTTTAAATTACGTGTAGGGTTAGGGCTATTGCTCGGTTTTGTTTTACTGCTAGTTGTAGGGTTAGGGCTAGTTTTATGATTAGCATTAGGATTAGGTTTAGTGTTAGTGTGAGTCTTTGGCTGGGGGTTAGGACTAGGACTAAGGATTGGGAAAGGGTTAGGGCTAGGGTTAGGGTTATGGTAAGGGCTAGGATTAGAACTAGTGATAGGGTTACTGTGGGAATTATTGTTAGTCTTAGGGCTAAGGTTAGGGTTAGGGTTAGGGATAGGGCTAAATTAGGGCTAGGATTAGGTGTATGATTAGTGTTCAGTTTAAGTATAGAATTAAGGTGAGATTTAGGATTTAGTTTAGGGTAAGCTAGGTTAGTTTTAGAGGTAGTGTGATGTTTAGAATAATGTTTAGGATTAGAGTTATGATTAAGGTGAGGTTTAGGTCTAGGATGAGGGCTAGTGTTTGTTTTAAGGTTAGGGCTAAGATTAGGATTATAGCTAATTTCAAGTCTAGAATTATGTTTAAAGATAGTTTTAGGGTTACAATTATGGGTACATATAGTGTAAGGTTTAGGTTTAGGGTTAGGGTCAGGTTTAGGGCTAGGGGTATTACTAAGGTGAAGGTCTAGGTTAGGGTTTGGAATAGGTTAAGGCTTAAAGTTAGGGATTGAATTAGCATTAGGGTAAGGTTTGGGTAATGATAGGCTTAGAATTAGGGTTCATGTTAGGTTTAGGGAATTGGATAGGGATAGGATTAGATATAGGGTTAGGTTTAGGCCTAGGGTGAGCACTAGGGTTAGGGTTATTGTTATGGTAATGTATAGGGTTAGGACTAGGGTTATGGTTATGATTAGGGCTAGGGCTAGAGTTAGGGTTAGGGTTAGGTTTAAAGCTCGGGTTAGGGCTCAGATTAGGGCTAGGATTTGGGTTAAGTTAGTGCTAGGGTTAGGATTATGGCTAATGTAAGTATAAGGGTTACAATTAGGTCTAATTTTAGGGTTAAGATTAGGGCTAGGTTTAATGTTAGGGTAAGTGTTAGGATTAGGGTGATGTTTAGAGCTAGGATTAGTGTTAGTGTCAGAGTCAGTGTCAGGATTAGTTTTATGGTTTGGCTTAAACTCGAATTAGGGCTAGGGTTAGGTGTAGGTGTATGGTTAGGATTTGGTTTAGTTTAAGGGTTAGGGATAGAGCTTATGGCTCCATTTTGTTTAAGGGCTAGAGCTAGGATTAGGGCTAATTTTAGGATTAGTGTTAGGGTTAGGGCTAATGTTAGGGTTAGGCTTAGGCTTCGGGTCAGGGTTAGATTTAGAGATAGATTATGATCTAAAGTTAGTGCTTGGTCTATGGATAGGGCAAGGGTTAGGACTAAGTTTAGGGCAAGAGTTAGGGTTATGTTAAGGGATAGGGTTAAAACTAGTGATAGGACTAGTGTGAGAATTAGATTTATTCTTAGGTCTAGGGTTATGGTGAGATTTAAAGATAGGGTGAAATTAGGGCTAGGATTATTATTGGGGTTAGAGCTAGGGTTAGCATTATCATTAGGATTAATCTAGGTATAGGGCTAGGATAAGGGCTGGGGTTTTTGTTTGGGTTAGGGCTAGTATTTGGGCTAGGGCTATTGTCAGGTGTTGAAGAGGACAGTTTTAGGATTAAGTTTATGGCTAGGTCTAGTTTAAGGGTTAGGTTTAGGGTTAAGGGTCAGGTTTAGTGCTAGGAGAATTTTTAGGGTCAGGATCAGGTTAGATTTTGGTTGAGGTTAGGGTTAGGGTTAGGGCTCAAATAAGCATTACAGTCAGGGTTAGGGTAATGATAGGTTTTGTTTAGGGTTCTGGTTAGGTTTATGGTAATTGATAGGGTTAGGTTTAGTGATAGGGTTTGTGTTAGGCCTAAGGTTAGCATTAGGGTAAGGGTAATGTTTCGATTAAAGGATAGGGTTAGAGCTAAGATTAGGGCTAGGGTCAGGAATAGGTGTTGAATTAGGGTTAGGGTTAGTGTTAGAACTAGGGTTAGTGTTAATGTTATTTTTAGCATAAGGATTAGGTTTGCAGCTAGGGTTAAGACTAGGGTGAGGATTAGGTTTAGAGTTAGGTCTAGGGATACGATTAGAGTGTGGTTACGGTTAGGACTGGATTAGGGCTAGCATCATCATTAGGGGTAGGGTTAGGGTTAGAGTAATGGATATGGTTAGATATAGGCATAGGGTTATGGTTAGTGTTAGATTGAGGTTTAGGTTTAGGGTTAGGGCTATGGTTATGTTTGGATTTATGGTAAGGATTAGGGTTTGAGCTAGAGTTAGGTCTATGTCGATTGTGAGGTTTAGGTTTAGCTCTAGTGTTAGTTATCTGGTTAAGTTTAGTGTTAGTTTTAGGCCTAGGGTTATCAATAGGTTTAGGGTTAGTTTTAGCATAATGGGTAAGTTTCGAGCTAGGTTTAGGACTAGGGTTAAATTTAGTATTAGGGCTAGTGTTAGGGGTATATTTAGGGATAGGTGTAGGTTTATGTTTAGGATAAGGGTTAGGCTTTGAGTCAGGGTTAGGACTAATCAAGTGTTAGGTTAAGGTTAGGGTTAGTGTTATGCTTAGGCCTAGGATTAGCTCTAGGTTTTGTGTTAGGTTTAGGCCTAGGGTTAGGGCTGTGAGTAATGTAAGAGCTAGGGTTATGATTGGGGCTAGTTTTATGGTTAAGATTATGGCCAGATCTAGTGTTAGGTTTAGATTTTGGGTTAGGGTCAGGTTTAGAGGTAGGTTACTCTTAAAGGAGGGTCAGTGTTTGGGTTAGAGTTAGAGTTGGGGTTACAGCCAGAATTAGAACTAGGTTTAGGTCTAGGGGCAGGATTAGTGTTTTTGTTAGGTTAAGGGTTACTTTAATGGCTAGGGATAAGTTTTTGTTTAGGTCTAGGGCTAGAGTTAAGGCTAGATTTAGGATTTGTTTTAGATCTAGGTCTAGTGTTATGGTTTGGTCTAGGATTAGGGCCAGGTTTAGACCTAGGGTTAGTGTTAGGGTCAAAATAATGGTCAGGGTGAACATTAGGGTTTGGAATAGAGTTAGAGCTAGAGTGAGGGTAGGGTTATGACTATTAATAGGGTTAAGGCTTTGATTAGCTTAAGGATTAGGGATAGGTCTAGGGACCATTAGCATTAAGAGTTTGCTTTTTAGGTAAGGGATAGGCTTAGAGCTAGGGTTAGGGCTAGGGTTACGGTTAGGATTAGGGTTAAATCTAGGTTTAGGGCTCAGATAAGGGCTAATTTTTGTGTTAGGGTTAGGGCTAGTGATATGGCAATGGATAATGTAAGAACTAGGGTTACAATTAGGGTTAGGGGTAGGGATAGGTCTAGTGTTAGGGTTAGGTTTAATGTTAGCATAATATTTATAGCTAGGTAAGTGTTAGGACATGATTCAGAAACAGTGTTAGTTTTAGGGTTAGGGTTAGGACTCAAATAAGGGCTAGGATTACTGTTAGGGTTAATTTTAAGGTGAGGGCGGTCTTTAGAGCTAGGATTATTGTTAGGATATGAGTCAGCATCAGGATTAGTTTTAAGGTTAGGATTATGACTCGAATTATGGCTAGAGTTACAGTTAGCTTTCGGTTTAAGTTTAGGGTGGTGTTTAGAGCTAGAGTGAGTATTACGATATGTTTCGGGGTCAGGGTTAGATTAAGGTTATGGTTAGAACTTGAATTAGGGCTAGGGTTAGGTTTAGGTGTAGTGTTCTGGTTTGGTTTAAGTTAAGGTTTAAGGTTAGGACTATTGCTCAGTATTTTTTTTTTTTTGAGAGAGAGAGAGAGAAATTTTTAATTTTTTAATTTTTTTTTTAATTTTTGGTAGACACAACATCTTTTTTTCTTTAATTATATTTTTATTGCTGCTGAAGATCAAACCCAGCACCCAGCGCATGCCAGGCCAATGTGCTACCACTTGAGCCACATCCTCAGCCCATATTGCTCAGATTTGTTTTAGTCCTAGGTTTAGGGTTAGGGCTAGTTATATGATTGGCGTTAGGGTTAGGGCTAGTGTTTGTGTTAAGCTTAGGCTTCTGGTTAGGTTAAGACTTGGAGTTAGGGTTAGATCTAGGGTTAGGGCTAGGTCTAACGATAGGGCAAGGGTTAGGGCTAGGTTTAGAGTTATGGTAAATGATAGGGATAGAAGTAGGGATAAGGCTAGGGCGAGAGTTAGAGTTAATCTTAGGGCTAGGTTTAGGGTTAAGTTTAGAGTAAGGGATGTGTTATAGTTAGGTTTAGAGGTAGAGTGAGGGTTAGAATTAGTATTAGGGCTAGGGTTAGGTTTAGGGTTATGATTAAGGCTAGGTTTAGGTCTAGGATAAGCGCTAGGGTTTGTTGTAGGGCTAGGTCTAGAATTAGGGCTAGGGATAATGTCAGGTCTAGTGTTACAGTTAGGAGTAGATTTAGGATTAGGTCTATGTCTTAGTCTATTGTAAGTGTTAAGTTTAGGGTGAGGGTCAGTTTTAGAGCTGGGGTATTTTTAGGTTTAGGGTCAGGGTTATGGTTTGTATTACATTAAGATTTAGGGACAGGGCTCAAATGAGCATTTGGGTTAGAGTTAGGTTTCAGGTAATGAATAGGGTTAGAGTTAGGATTCAGGGTAGGTTTAGGGTAATAGAGAGATTTAGGTTTTGCGATAGGGTTAGGGTTAGGCCTGGGGTTAGCATTAGGAATAGAGTTATCATAAGGGTAATGTATAGGGTTAGGGCTAGGGTTAGGGATAGAGATAAGGCTAGGGTTATTTTTAGGCCAAAGGTTAGGCTTTGAGCTATGCTTAGGGTTAGGGTTAGGCTTAGTGTTAGGTTTAGGTTTAGGCTTTGCATTAAGGGTAGATTTAGAGTTAAGGTTAGATCTAGGGTTAGGGATAGGGGTAAGGAAATGGTTGGGGTTAAGCCTAGGGTTAGGGATAGGTTTTGAGTTCCAGTAAGGGATAGGGTTAGAACTAGTTTTAGGGCTATCGAGAGAGTTAGACATAGTTTTAGGGCTAGGGTTAGAGTTTGGGTTAGGGATAGGGCTACGCTAGGTCTAAGATTAGGGATAGGGTTGATTTTAAGTTAGGCCTAGGTTTAAGGTTAGGGTTATGATTAAGGCTATGTTTAGTGCTAATATGGGCTAGGGTTTGTGTTCGGGTTAGGGCTAGGATTATATCTAGGACTAATGTCAGGTCTAGGGTTATGGTTATGGATCGATTTAGGGTTAAGTTTTGGCTAGGTCTAATGTAAGGATTAGGTTTAGGATAAGGATTAGGATAGAGCTAGCGGAATTATTAGGGTCATGGTCATGGTTAGGGTTTCTTTTAGGTTTGAGTTTAAGGTTAGGGCTCAAATTAGTATTTGGGTTATGCTTAGGGTAATGATAGGGTTAGATTTAGGGTTCAGGTTAGGTTTAGGGTAATTGATAGGGTTGGGGTTTGTGATAGGTTTAGAGTTAGGCCTAGGGTTAGTATTAGAGAAAGGGTTATGTCTAGGGTAATGGATACAGTTAGAGTTAAGTTTAGGGCTAGGGTTATAGTTAGGATTAGATCTTGAGATAGAATTAGGCCTAGCATTAGCATTAGCATTAGGATATGGGTTATGATTCGGGTAATGGATACAGTTAGAACTAAGGTTATAGCTAGACTTATGGTTAGGATTAGGTCTTGAGTTAGTGTTAAGGTATGGGTTAGAACTAGGGTTAGTGTTAGTGTTATGCTTAGTGTAAGGGTTAGGTACTGAACTATGTTTAGGGTTAGAACAAGGGTTAGGTTCAGGTTTATGTTTAGGATAGTATTACCATAGGTTTAGGGTTAGGGTTAGGGTTAGGGTTAGGAGAATGGTGATAATTAAGTTTAGGTTTAGGGTTAGGGCTCAGTTAGTTGTAGGTTATGGTCAGGTTTAGAGCTAGGGGAATTATTAGGGTCAGGATCAGTTTAGAGTTTGATTGAGGTTAGGGTTTCGGGTTAGGGCTCAAATAAGCATTAGGGTAGAGTTAGGGTAAAGATAGGTTTTAGTTTAGGGTTCAGTTTAGGTTTATTGTAATTGATAGGGTTAGGTTTAGTGATAGGGTTTGTGTTAGGCATAGGGTTAGCAATAGGGTAAGGATAATGGTTAGATTAATGGATAGGGTTAGAGCTAAGGTTAGGGCTAGGGTTATGGTCAGGAATAGGTCTTGAGTTAGGGTTAGGGTTAGGGTTAGAACTAGGGTTAGTGTTAGGGTTATGTTTAGCATAAGGGTTAGGTCTTGAGCTAGTGTTAGGGCTAGGGTGAGGGTTAGGTTTATAGTTAGGTCTAGGGATAATATTAGAGTATGGTAGGGTTAGAAATGGATTAAGGTTGGCATCATAATTAGGGGTAGGGTTAGGCTTAGAGTAATGGATATGGTTAGATGTAGGCATAGGGTTATGGATAGTGCTAGATTGAGGTTTAGGTTTAGGGTTAGGGCTATGTTTATGTTTTGGTTTATGGTAAGGGTTAGGGTTTGAGATATTGTTGAGAGTCATAGTCGAAGGGGCCCCAGCAAACTTCCAGCTGCCAGCAAACTTCCAGCTGTGAGCTGATGATTGGCTCACAGCGGCCCCAGCAAACTTCTAGCTGCCAACTGATTGACTCCTCTGCGGTGATGCTGATTGGGCTGTTTCCCCGCCCTTTCAGACCACAGAGCTGCTCATTGGGGGACTTTTTTTGGCTCTGCCCACGCAACCCAGCCAATAGGCCTCAAGAGCAGGAGGAGTGGGGGAGGTTGAGAGGCTTGTGGGGAGCCGGTGGTGGCAGTAGGGCTCTGAGGGTTTTCCTGAAGAGCTGTGTGGTGCAGTGTGTGTGTTCTAAAAATAAAGTTATTTTCCTTTGACAAGTAGCTCCTGAATTGTGCCCAGCCAGACTGCAGCAAGCTATAGTTAGATCTATGGCAAGTGTGAGATTTAGAGTTAGGTTGAGTGTTAGTTTTCTGGTTAGGTTTAGGGTTAGGGTTAGGCCTAGGGTTATCAATAGGTTTAGGGTTAGGTTTAGGGTAATAGGTAAAATTAGAGCTAGGTTTATGGCTAGGGTTAAGTTTAGGATTAGGGCTAGTGTTAGGGGTATATTTAGGGATAGGTGTAGGTTTATGTTTAGGATAATGGTCAGGCTTTGAGCTAGGGTTATGACTAATCAAGTGTTAGGTTAGGGTTAGCGTTAGGGTTAGTGTTATGCTTAGGCCTAGGATTAGCTCTAAGTTTTGTGTTAGGTTTAGGCCTAGGGTTAGGGATGTGGGTAATGTAAGATCTGGGGTTATGATTAGGGCTAGTTTGAGGGTTAGGATTTTGGTTAGGTCTAGTGTTAGGCTTAGATTTGGGGTTAGGGTCAGTTTAGAGGTAGGTTTACTCTTAAAGGCAGGGTCAGTGTTTGTGTTAGAGTTAGAGTTAGGGTTACAGCCAGAATTAGAACTAGGTTTAGGTCTAGGGGTAGAGTTAGTGTTTGTGTTAAGTTAAGGGTTACTTTAAGAGCTAGTTTTTGTTTAGGTCTAGGTCTAAAGTTAAGGCTAGATGTAGGATTTGGTTTAGGTCTAGATCTAGTGTTATGGTTTGGTCTAGGGTTAGGGTCAGGTTTAGACCTAGGGTTAGTTTTAGCATCAAAATAATGGTCAGGATTAACATTAGGGTTTGGAATAGAGTTAGAGCTAGAGTGAGGGTAGGGTTATGAATATTAATAGTATTAGGGCTTTGGTTAGCTTAAGGATTAGGGATAGGTCTAGGGTTACCATTAGGGTTAGGATTTTGCTTTGGATAAGGGATAGACTTAGAGCTAGAGTTAGGGTTAGGGTTAGGGTTAAATCTAGGTTTAGGGCTCTGGTTAGGGTTAATTTTTGTGTTAGGGTTAGGAATAATGTTATGGCAATAGATAATGTAAGAACTAGGTTACAATTAGGGTTAGTGGTAGGGGTAGGGCTAGTGTTAGGATTAGGTTTAATGTTAGGGTGATATTTATAGCTAGGTTAATAGTAGGATATGATTCAGAGACAGTGTTAGTTTTAAGGTGAGGGTTAGGATTCAAATAAGGGCTAGGATTACTTTTAGGGTTCAGTTTAAGGTGAGGGCGGTCTTTAGAGATTGGGTGACTGTTAGGATATGAGTCAGTGGCAGGGTTAGTTTAAAGTTATGGTTAGGACTTGAATTAGGGCTAGGGTTAGGTCTAGATGTAGTGTTAGGGTTTGGTTTAAGTTAATGTTTAAGTTTAGGACTATTGCTCAGGGGTTTTTTTTCTGTTTTGTTTTGTTTTTTGAGAGAGAGTGAGAGAATTTTTTAATATTTTTTTTATTTTTTTAGTTTTTGGTGGACACAACATCTTTTTTTAAATTATATTTGTAATGTTGCTGAGGATCAAACCCAGAACCCTGAGCATGCCAGGCCAATGCGCTACCGCTTGAGCCACATCCTCAGACCCTATTGCTCAGTTTTTTAGTCCTAGGTTATATAATTAGCATTAGGATTAGGGCTAGTGTTTGTGTTAGGCTTAGGCTTAGGGTTAGGTTAAGACTTGGAGTTAGGGTTAGATCTAGGGTTAGGGCTAGGTCTAAGGATAGGGCAAGGGTTAGGTCTAGGTTTAGGGTTACGGTAAATGATACGGATAGAACTAGAGATAAGGGTAGGGTGAGAGTTAGAGTTAGTCTTAGGGGTAGGGTTATGGTTAGTTTTAGGGATAGGGCTAGATCAGTGCAAAGATTAGAACTAGGGTTAGTGTTCAGCTTAGCCTAGCATTAGGGCTAGGTTTAGGGTTAAGTTTAGGGTAAAGGATATATTATAGCTAGGTTTAGAGGTAGAGTGAGGGTTAGAATTAGGATTAGGGCTAGGGTTAGGGTTAGGGTTATGATTAAGCCTAGTTTTAGGGCTAGGGTGATGTCTAAGGTTTGTTGTAGGATTAGGTGTAGAATTAGGGCTAATGATGATGTCAGGTCTAGTGTTACAGTTAGAAGTAGATTTAGGATTAGGTCCATGTCTTAGTCTAGTGTAAGTGTTAAGTTTAGGTTAAGGGTCAGTTTTAGAGCTAGGGGTATTTTTAGGTTTGGGGTCAGGGTTACGGTTTGTATTAGCTTAAGATTTAGGGATAGGGCTCAAATGAACATTAGGGTTAGAATTAGTATTAGGGTAACGTATAGGGTTAGGTTTAGGGTTCAGGGTAGGTTTAGGGCAATGAAAATATTTAGAGTTTGTGATAGGGTTAGGGTTAGGCCTAGGGTTAGCATTAGGAATAGGTTATCATAAGGGTAATGTATAGGGTTTGGGTTAGGGTTAGGGTTAGGATTACGGCTAGGGTTAAGGTCATTGCTAGGGATAAGGCTAGTGTTATGTTTAGACCAAAGGTTAGGCTTTGAGCTATGGTTACGTTTAAGGTGAGGGTTAGGCTTAGGGTTAGGGCTAGATTAGGGTTAGAGTTATGCTTACGGTAGGTTTAGACCTTGGATTAGGGCTGGGTTTTGTGTTAGGTTTAGGTCTAGGGTTAGTGCTATGGGTAATGTAAGATCTAGGGTCCTAATTAGGGCTAGTTTTAGGGTTAGGGTTACGGCTGGTTCTAGTGTTAGGTTTAGATTTTGGTTTAGATTCATTTTTAGAGCTAGATTTAGTGTTAGTGTCAGGGTCAGTGTTTCGATTAGAAACAGATTAGAAAGCCAGAATCAGGAGTAGGGTTAGGTCTTGGGGTAGTGTTATTGTTTGGTTTAGGTTAAGGGTTATTGTTAGGGCTATGACTAAGTTTTTGTTTAGGTCTAGCGCTAGAGTTATCACTAGATTTAGGATTAGGCTTAGGTCTAGTGGTAGTGTTCGTGTTAGATTTAGGTAAAAGTTTACTGGTAGTTCTAGTTTCAGGATTCAGTTTAGGGTTAGGGTCAGGTTTAGACCTATAATTAGTGTTATGGTCAGAATAAGGGTGAAGGTTAGGGTTAGGTTTTAGGTTAGGTTTAGAGCTAAAATGAGGGTTAGGGTTTGGACTAGTAATAGGGTGAGTGTTTGATTTAGGCTAAGGATTACAATTAGGACTAGGGTTAGCATAATGGATAGGGCTTGGCTTAGGATAAGGGATAGGGTTAGAGCTAGGCTTAGAGCTCGGTTTAGGGTTAGGTTTAGGGCTAGGGTTAGGGTTAGGGTTAAATCTAGTTTTAGGGCTCAGATTAGTGCTATTTTTGTTTTAGGGTTAGGGCTAGGGTTAGGACTATGACTAAAGTAAGAACTAGGGTTATTATTATGGTTAATTTTAGGGTTAGGGTTTGGGCTAGGAATGGTGTTAGCATTTGCTTTATGGTTAGAGTGATATATAGAGCTAGGGTTAGTGTTTGGATATGAGTCAGGGTAAGGTTAGTTTTAGTCCTAGGACTCGAATTTGAGCTAGGGTCATGGCTAGTTGTAGGGTTAGGGTATGGTTTAGGTTAGGTTTAGGGTTAGGGTAATGGCTCAGTTTTTTTGTAGGGCTAGGGCTAATGTTAGGGTTAGTTTTATGATTAGTGATAGTGTTCAGCTAGTGGTAGTGTGAGGTTTAGGCTTAAGGTTAGGGTTAGATTTATAGTTTATAACCATAATTTAGAGTTATGGTTTGATCTAGGGTTAGGGATAAGGTTAGGGCTAGTGTTAGGGTTATGGTAATGAACAGGTTTAGAAATTGAAATATGGCTAGGTTGAGAGTTGGAGTTATTCTTTGGGCTAGAGTTAGGGATTTGCTTAGGTTTAGGTCTAAATTAGGGCAAGATTACCACTAAGTTTAGTGTTACGGTTAGGCCCATGGTTAGGGCTAGAATTAGTGTTAGTGTTAGTGCTAGTGTTAGGGTTATCATTAGTTTTAGGGGAAGTGATGAGGTTATGGCTAGGTTCAGGGCTAGACCGAGGGTTAAAATTAGGTATAGGAATAGGGTGAGGGTTCAGGTTAGGATTAAGGCTAGGTTTAGGGCTTGGATGAGGTTAAGGGTTTGTGTTAGTGTTAGAGCTAGGATTAGAGCTAGGGCTAATGTCAGGTCTAGGGCTATGGTTAGGAATAGTGTTAACTTTAGGTTTATGTCTAGGTCTAGTGGAAAGTTAGGTTTATGGCAAAGGTCAGGTTTAGAGCTAGGTGTATTATTATGGTCAGAGTCCAGTTTAGGGTTTGGTTTAGGATAAGGTTTAGGGTTAGGGCTCAAATTAGCATTAGGGTTAGGGTTAAAGTAATGCATAGTGTTAGGTTTAGGGTTCAGGTTAGGTTTAGAGTAATAGATAGGGTTAGTGTTAGCAATAGCATTAGAGTTAGGCCTAGAGTTTGCATTTGGGTTAGGTTTATGTTTAGGATAAAGGATAGGGTTAGTGCTAGTGTTATGGCTTGTGTTAACATTAGGATTTTGGCTAGGTTTAGAGATAGGCCTAGGGTTAGTGTTAGTGTTAGGTTTAGCAGAAGTGTTAGGGTTTGAGCTAGGGTTAGGGCTAGGGTGAGGGTTAGAGTTAGAGTCAGGGCTACGGTTAGGTTTAGGGTTAGGGTTATGGCTTGTTTTAGCATTAGGGTTAGGGTTATGTTTATGGTAATGGATAGAGTTTGTGCTAGGATTTGTGATATGGTTACAGTTAGGATTAGGGCTAGGTTTAGTGTTAGGTTGAGAGTTAGGGCTATTGTTATATTCAGGGTAAGGATTCGAGTTTGAGTAGAGTTAGGGCCAGGTCGAGTGTTAGGGTTAAGGTTAGTGCTAGGGATAGGGTTAGGGTTATGCTTAGGTCTAAGTTTAGGGCTAAAATTAGCACTAGGTTGTGTGTGAGGTTTAGGGCTAGTGTTAGGTGTATGGGTAATGTAAGAGCTAGGGTTATGGCTATGGGTAGATTTAGTGTTTGTCTAGTGTTGTGATTAGTTTTTCAGTTAGGATAAGGTTTAGAGCTAGGGTTTGTGTTAGGGTAACTGTCTAGGGTTAAGTCTAGGTTTACAGTTAGGGATAGATTTAGGGTTATGTTTATGGTTAGGTCTAGTGTAAGGGTTATATTTAGGGTAAGGGTAAAGATTACAGCTATATGTATTATTAAGGTCAGGGTATGACTTATGGTTCAGTTTAGGTTAAGGTTTAGGTTTAGGGCTTTAATTAGTGTTAGGGTTAGTGTTAGGGTTAGGGTAATGAATAGGCTTAGGATTAGCGTACAGGTTAGTTTCAGGGTAATGGATAGGTTTAGAGATTGTGATAATGTTAGGGTTAAACCTAGGGTTAGAATTAGGGTTAGGATTATGTTTAGGGTAATGGATAGGATTAGAGCTAGGGTTAGGGCTAGGGTTATGGTTAGGATTAGGGCTAGGGTTAGGCTAGTGTATAGAATTAGAGCTATGGTTAGGGCTATGGTTAATGGTAGGATTAGGGCTAGGGTTAGGTTAGGGTCTGGGATAGGGCTAGGGTTATGTTTAGGGTAAAGGTTAGGCTTTGAGCTAGGGTTAGGTCTAAGGGGAAGTTTAGGGTTAGGGATAGGGCTACAGTTAGTTTAGGGTTACACTTAGGGCTAGGTTTAGGCCTAGGATTAGGGCTAGGTTTTGTGTTATTTTAGGCCTAGGGTTAGGGCCATGGGTAGTTAAGAACTAGGGTTATGATTAGGGCTAGTTTTAGGGTTAGGGTTATGGCTAGGTGTAGTGTTAGGATTAGGTTTTGAGTTAGGGTGAGCTTTGGAGCTAGGTTTATGTCAGGGTCAGGGTCAGTGTTCATGTTAGAGTGAGTGTTTGGGTTAGTGCCAGAATTAGGACTAGGGTTACGTCTAGAAGTAGGGTTAGTGTTTGTGTTGTGTTAAGGGTGATTGTTAGGGCTAGGGCAAGGTTGTTGTTTAGGTCTAGGGCTAGAGTTATGGCTAGATTTAGGATTAGGTATAGGTCTAGGACTAGTATTAGGTTTAGGTTTAGGTATAGGATTACCAGTAGGGCTAATGTTATGGTTTGGGTTCAGGTTAGGGTCATATTTAGACCTATGGTTAGTGTTGGGGTCAGTATAAATTTCAGGGTAAGGATTAGGGTTTGGATTATGGTTAGAGCTAGAATGAGGGATAGGGTGAGGACTAGTAATAGGGTTAGGATTTGGGTTAGGCTATGGATTAGGGTTAGGACTAGGGTTAGCATTAGTTTTATGGTTTGGCTTAAGGTAACAAATAGGATAAGAGCTAGGTTTAGAGAAGGGTTAGGGACTGGCTTATGGATAGGGTTATTGTTAAAGCTAGGGTTAGCACTCGGATTAGGGTCAGGTTTTGGGTTAGGTTAGGGTTAGTGTTAGGGCTACAGCTTATGTACAAACTAGGATTATGATTAGGGCCAGTTTGGGGGTTAGTGTTATGGCTAGGTCAAGTTTTAGGGTTAGGGTTACTGTTATCATGATGCTTAGAGCTAGAGTTAGTTTTAGGGTCAGGGTCAGTGTTGAGGTTAGAGTTAGCTTTATGGTTAAAGCCAGAATTATCACTATGCTTAGGTCTAGGGTTAGGGTTAGTGTTTGGGTTAGGTTAAGGTTTATTATTAGGGCTAGGGCTAGGTTTTTGTTTATGTCTAGGGCTAGAGATATGGCTAGATTTAGGATTAGGTTTAGGTCTAAGGCTAATGTTAGGGTTAGGTTTAGGAATAGGTTTATTTCTAGTGCTAGTGTTAGGGTTCAGTATAGGGTTAGGTTCAAGTTTAGACCTACGATTACCATTAGAGTCAGAATAAGTGTCAGGTTTTAGTTATGGTTAGAGCTAGAATGAGGCCAAGGTTAGGACTAGTAATAGGATTAGGGTTATGCCTAGGGTTAGCATTAGGGTTAGGGTTGACTTAGGGTAAGAGATAGGGTTAGACCTAGGGTTAGCGCTACATTTAGGGTAGGTTTAGTGCTAGTGTTAGGATTAGGTTTAGTGTTAAAGCTAGGGTTATTTTTCAGATTATGGCTAAATTTTGGTTAGAGTTAGGGCTAGGTTTAGAGTTACAGCCAATGTTTGCAGTAGAGTTACAATTTGGGCTAGTTATGAGATTGTAGTTAGGACTAGGTCTAGTTTTAGGGTTAGGTTTAATATTAGGGTGATGCTTAGAGCTAGGGTTAGTATTAGGGCCAAAATTAAGGTCAGGGGTAGTTTTAGGGTTAGGGTTTGGACTCAAATTAGGGCTAGGGTTAGGGCTAGGTGTACTGTTAAGTTTGGGATTAGGATAAGCTTTAAAGTTAGGGCTATGGCTTGGTTTCATTTTAGGGCTAGGGCTATAATTAGGGCTAATTTTAAGATTAGCAATAGGTTTTGGACTAGTGTAGTAACACTAACTCTAAATCTAACTCTAAACCTAAGACTAGCACTAGAAATAAAACTATTCCTAAACCTAACCCTGACACTAGTCTTAGGTTTAGAGTTAGATTTAGAGTTAGGATTAAATCTACGGAAAGGTCTATGGCTAAGATTTGGCTAATGTTAGTTCTAGGTTTATAGCTAGGATTAGGGTTATGATAAAAATAGGGTTAGAACTGGGGATAGGGCTAGGGCAAGAGTGAGAGTTAGTCTTAGGGCTAGGCTTAGGTTTTGGTTAGGTATAGGGCTTAATTAGGGCTAGGAATAGAGCTAGGTTTATGTTTATGTTTAGGCCTAGGGTAAGTTTTGGGCTTAGAGTTAGGTGTAGTGTAAATAATGGGGTTAGAGCTAGGTTTAGGGCTAGGACGAAGGTTAGAATTAGGATTAGGGCTAGTGTTTCATTAGTGTTATAATTAAGGTTAGGCTAAGGGGTAGGATGAGGGCTAGGGTTTGTGTTTTGGTTAGGGCTAGGATTAGTGTTAGGGCAAATGTCAGTTCTAGGGTTACGGTTAGGGATAGTTTTAGGGTTAGGTTTATGGTTATGTTTAGTGTAAGGGTTAGATTTAGGGTAAGGGTCAAATTTCGAGCTCGGGTATTATTAGGATAAGGGTCATGTTTAGGGTTTTGTTTAGGTTAGGGTTTAGGGTTAGGGCTCAAATTAGCATAAGGGTTTGGGTTAGGGTAATGATAGGGTTAGGTGTAGGGTTCAGGTTAGGTTTAGCATAATGGATAGGGTTAAGGTCAGGCATAGGTTTAGTTTTTGCCTAGGGCTAACATTAGAATTAGGGCTATGTATAGGGTAATTGGTAGGGTTAGAGCTAAGTTTAGGGCTAGGGTTATGGATAGGATTAGGGCTAGGGTTATGGTTAGGGTTAGGGTTAGGTTTAGGGCTATGGTTTGTGTTAAGGTTAGGGCTACGATTACATCTAGGGCAAATGTCAGGTCTAGGGTTACATTAGGAATAGTTTTAGGGTTAGGTTTATGGCTAGGTCTAGTATAAGAGTTAGGTTTAGGGGTAGGGTCAGGGTTAGAGCTAGGTATATTATTATGGGAAGGGTCAGAGTTAGGGTTTGGCTTAGGTTAAATTTAAGATTAGGGCTCAAATTAGCATTAGGGTTAGGGTTAGGGTAATGATAGGGTTAGGTTTAGGGTTCAGATTAGGTTTAGGTTAATGAATATGGTTATGGTTAGCGAAAAGGTTAGGGTTAGGCCTAGGGTTACCATCAGGGTTATGGTTATGGTTAGGGTAATTGATCCCTATCCATTAGAGCTAGTGATAAGGCTAGGGTTATGGTTAGGATTCTGGCTAGGGTTAGGGTAAGGTTTAGGGCTAGGTTTTGGATTAGGGTTAGGTTTAAAACTAGGGTTAAGTCTCAAATAAGGGCTAGGTTTTGGGTTTGGTTAGGGCTAGGGTTAGGGGTATGGCTAATGTATGAACTAGTCTTACAATTTGTGCCAGTATTAGGGTTAGGGTTAGGGTGATGTTTAGAGCAAGGGTTATATTTAGGGTCAGTGTCAGGGTCAGGGTTGGTTTTAGTGTTAGGTTTAGGACTCAAATTAGGGCTAAAGTTAGTGCTAGGTGTAGGGTTAGGTTTTGGTTTAGGTTAAGGTTTACGGTTAGGGCTATGGCTCAGTTTTGTTTTAGGACTAGGGCTAGGATTAAGGCTAGATTTTGGATTAGTGTCAGGGTTAGGGCTAGGGTTAAAGTTTAGGCTTAGGATTAGGGTTAGATTTAGAGTTAAGTTTGATCTAGAGTTAGGGTTCATGCTAGGGTTAGGGTAGGGTTAGGTTTATGGTAAGGAATATAGTTAGAACTAGGGATACGTCTAGGGTGAGAATTAGAGTTATTCTTAGTACTAGCCTTAGGGTGAGGGTTAGGGCTAAATAAGGGCTAGGATTAGGATTAGGGTTAGTGTTAGAGTTAAGCCAAGGGGTTGGGCTAGGGTTAGGGTTAGCACTGGGGTTAGCGTTAAGTTTAGAGGAATGAGTGGGATTATAGCTAGATTTAGGCCTAGGGTGAGGGTTAGAATTAGGATTAGGCCTAGGGTTATGGTTCAGTTTAGGATTAAAGCTAGGATTAGGGCTAAGATGAGGGGTAGGTTTTCTGATAGGGTTAGGGCTATGACTCAGGCTAGGGATAATATCAGGTCTAGGGTTATGGGTAAGGATAGTTTTAGGGTTAGGTTATGGCTAGGTCTAGTGTAAGGGTTAGGTTTATGTTAAAGGTCAGCTTTAGAGCGAGAATTATTATTTGTGTCACAGGGTCAGGGTTAGCATTTGGTTTACATTAAGTTAAGGGGTTAGAGCTTGAATTAGCATTAGGGTTAGGTTTAGAGTTAAGGTAATGGAAGGGTTTACTTTAGGTTTTAGTTAAGGTTTAAGGTAATGGATGGGTTAGGTTTCAGCAATCGGGTTAGGGTTAGCATTAGGGTTAGGGTTATGTTTAGTGTAATGGATAGTTTTAGTACTAGGGATAAGGCTAGGTTATGGTTTGGATTAAGTCTAGGATTAGGGATAGGTTTAGGGATAGGGATAGGGTTAAGAATTGGACTCAAATTATTGTTAGGTTTATTCTTAGCATTTGGTTAAGGTGAGGGCGGTGTTTAGAGCTAGGTTGAGTGTTAGGATATGAGTCAGGGTCAGTGTTAATTTTAAAGCTAGTGTTAGAACTCGACTTAGGGCTAGGGCTAGGGCTAGGGTTAGTGTTAGGGTTTGGTGTAAGTTAATGTTAAGGGTTAGGGCTATTACTTGGTTTTGGTTTAGTCCTAGGGTTAGGTTTAGGGGTAGTGTAAGTGTTAATCTTAGGCTTAGTGTTAGGGTTTGATTTGGAGTTAGGGTTAGATCTAGGGTTAGGGCTAGGACTAAGGATAGGGCAAGGGTTAGGGCTAGGGATTGGGTTATGGTAAGGGATAGGGTTAGAACTAAAGATAGGTATAGGGCGAGCGTTAGAGTGAGTCTTAGGGCTAGGGTTAGTGTTAGGATTAGAGACAGGGCTAAATTAGTGCTAGGATTAGGGCTAGGTTTACATTTTTGGCTTAAGCCTAGAGTTAGGGTTAGGGTTAGGGTTAAGCTTAGGGTAAGAGATGGCATTATAGCTAGGTATAGAGGTAGGGTGAGGGTTTCAATTTGGGTTAGGGGTAGGGTTAGGGTTAGGGTTATGATTAAAGCTAGGTTTAGGGCTAGGATGAGGACTAGGCTTTTTTTGGGTTTAGGACTAGGATTAGGGCTAGGGCTAATTTCAGGTCCAGAATTATGTTCAAAGATAGTTTTAGGGTTAGGATTATGGCTACATCTAGGGTAAGGGTTAGGTGTAGGGTTATGTTCAAGTTTAGAGCTAGGGGTTTTATTAGGGTCAATGTCAGGGTTAGGGTTTGGAATAGGTTAAGGTTTAAAGTTAGGGCTTGAATTAGTGTTAGTGTTAGGGTTAGGGTAATGATAGGGTTAGGTTTAGGTTAAGGTTAGGTTCAGGGTAATAGATTAGGATTCATGCCTAGGGTTAGCATTAGGGTTATGGCTTTGGTTATGGTAATGGATAGAGTTAGAGATCAGTTTAGGGCTAGGTTTATGGTTACAAATAGTGCTAGGGTTAAAGCTAGGATTAGGGCTAGGTTTTGGGTTAATTTAGGGATAGGGTTAGGGTTAGGGCTAATGTAAGTACAAGGGTGATGTTTAGGCCTAGTTTTAGGGTTTTAGGGCTAGAGTTAGTGTTAGGGTTAGGTTTAGGGTTAGGGTGATGTTTAGAGCTAGTAGTGTTAGGGTCAGTGTCAGGTTCAGGGTTAGTTTACGGGTTTGGCTTAAAACTCATATTAGGGCTAGGGTTAGGGCTAGGTTTAAGGTTAGGGTTTGGTTTAGGTTAAGGGTTAGGGTTATAGCTATAGCTAGGTTTTGTTTTAGGGCTAGGGCTAGGGTTAGGGCTAGTTTTAGGATTAGTGTTATGGTTTAGGGCTAGTGTTAGGTTTTGGCTTAGTCTTCAGGTTAGGGCTCGATTTAGAGTTAGGTTTTGCCTAAGGTTAGTGCCAGGGGAAAGGATAGGGCAAGGGTTAGGGCTAGGGTTAGGATTATGGTAAGAAATAGGGTTAGAACGAGTGAAAGGTCTAATGTGAGAGTTAGAGATAGTCTTAGGACTAGTGTTAGGGATAGGGCTAAATTAGGGCTAAGATTATGGCTAGTGTTAGTGGCAGGGTTAGTCCTAGAGTTTGGGTTAGGATTGTAATTAAGGCTATATTTAGGGCTAGGATAAGGGCTATGGTTTGTGTCAGGGTTAGGGCTAGAATTATAGCTAGGGCTAATGTCAAGTCTAAGGTTACAGTTAGGGATAGTTTTAGGGAAAGGTTTAGGGCTAGGTGTTTTGTAAGGGTTAGGTATACAGTAAGAGACAGGTTAAGAGCTAGGGGAATTATTAGGGCCAGGGTCAGTGTTAGGGCATGCTTTAGGTTTGAGTTTAGGATTACACCTCAAATTAGATTTAGGGTTAGGCTTAGGGTAAAGATAGAGTTAGATTTAGGGTCCAGGTTAGGTTTAGTGTTTTGAATAGCCTTAGGGATAGCTATACAGTTAGGATTAGTCTTATTGTTAGCATTTGGGTTAGGCTTAAGTTTAGGGTAACAGATAGGATTACAGCTAGGGTTATGGCTATGTTTATGGTTAGGATTAGGGCTAGTGTTAGGGTTAGGGTTAGGGTTAGGCCTAGGGTTAGGGTTAGGTTTAGGGTAGTGTTATGGTTGGATCTAGATTTAGGGCTAGGGCGATGGTTAGGGTTAGAGCAGGTCTAGGGTAAATGTTAGGGATAGGGCTATGTTTAGCATTAGGGTTAGGGTTAGAGTTATGGTAATGGATGGAGTTAGAACTAGGGTTTGGTCAATGGTTACAGTTAAAATTAGGGTTAAAGTTGGGTTAGAAATAGGGCTATGTTCATGTTTACGGTTAGGATTAGGGCTCAGTTTAGAGGTAGTTTTATGATTAGAGTTACTTTATTCAAATTTCTTTGATACACACCAGGATTTTCTTTCTGTTATCTAACCCTAACCCTAAACCTCACCCTAAACCTAAACCTAACTTAACCCTAATTGTAACCCTAACAGCAACCCTAAAAAAACCATAACCCTAACCATAAATTAACGCTAACCCTAACACTTACCTAAACCTAACCCTAATCCTAAACCTAACGCTAATCAAAAACCTAACTCAATCACTAACCCTAAAACTAAACCTAACCCTAACACTAACCCTAACCCTAAACATAACCCAAACCCTAACACTGATCCTAACCCTAACCCTAACCCTAAAACAAACTTTAACCCTAACCCTAACCCAAACACTAAGGCTAACCCTAACATTAACTCTACACCTAACCCTAATGCTAAACCTAACACAAATCATAAATCTAACCCTAAACTTAAACCTAAAACTAACAGTAACCCTAACATAACCCTAACACTTACTCTAACCCTAACCCTAACTCTAATCCTAACTCTACCACTAATCCTATCTATAATCCTAACCCTAACTATAAACTGTAACCCAAAACAAACCCTAACACTAAACCTGAACCTAACATTTAAACTAACCCTAACCCTTACCATAACCCTAGCCCTAACACTTACCATAACACTAAGCCTAACCCTAACCCTAAACCTAACACTAAACCAACACTAAACCTTACCATAACCCTACACCTTACCAAAACCTAAACATTAAACCTAATGCTAACCCTAACAATAACACTAACATTAACACCAAACCTAACCCTAATCAGAAACCTAACCCTAACTATAACCCTAAGCATAACACTAACCATAAAACTAACCCTAACACTAAGCCTCAACCTAACCCTAACACTCACCCTAAAACTAACCCTATCCTTAACCATAACCCTAAACATAACAATAACCTTAACCCTAACCCTAACCGTAAACGTAACACTAACCCAAACCCTAACCCTAACCCTAAACCTAATCCTAACCTGAACACTAATACTAACCCTAAACCTCACCCTATCCCTAACCCTAATCCTAACACTAAATATAAACCTAACATTAACCCTAACAAAAGCATTAATCCTAACCCTAAACGTAAACCTAACCCTAAATAAAACATAACACTAACCCTAAATATATCCCTAACACGAACCTAAACCTAACCTTAACCATAACTTTAACACGAACCCTAGCCCTAACCCTAAACATAAACCTAACCCTAACACTAAGAGTACCCTATCCCTAACACTAACACTAAACCTAACACTAATCCTAACCCTAACCCAAAAACTTACCCTAACCCGAACACTAACCATATCACTAACACTAACCTTAAATATAACCCTAAACTTATCACTAACCCAAACCCTAACCCTAATACTAACACTAACCCTAATCCTAAACCTAACCTAAAATTAACACTAACCCTAACCATAGAACTAAACATAAACTTAACACTAAACCCAAAACTAACTCTTATCCTAACTCTAACCATATCCCTAAACCTAACCCTAAAACTAACACTTACCCTAACCATAACATTAACCCTAAACCTCAGCATAACACTAACCCTAAATCTATCCCAAAACCTAACACTATCCATAATCCTAACCTTAACGTTAACTCAAACATTAAAACTAACCCTAACTCTAAACCTAACACTAACCCTAACCCTAAAACTCACCCTAACGCTAACTCTAACACGAACTCTAACATTAACCCTAACACTAACACTATCCCTAATCCTAACACTAAACCTAAATCTATCCCTTACCATAACTCTAACCCTAACCCTAACACTAACACTAACCCTAACACTAACCCTAACCCTAACCCTAACTGTAACACTAACTCTAACCCTAATCCGAACTGTACCCCTAACCCTAATATTAACCCTAACTGTAACACAAACCAACACTAAGCCTAAAACTAACCCTAACCTAACCCTAACACTAAACCTCATTCTAACCCTAACCCAAACCCTAACACTAAACCTAACTTTAAACCTAATCCTAAACCTAACCCTCAAACTTACCCTAAACCTAAACATAAATCGAGCACAAACGATACCCTAACACTAACCCTAACACTAACCCTAATCCTAACCCTAACACTAACTCTAAAACTAAACCTAAGCCTAACCAGAACCCTAACCCTAACCCTTACCCTAACACTAAAACTAACCTTAACACTAACTCTATCACCAACCTTAAACCTAACCATAACCCTAACTATAACACTAAACCTAACCTAACACTAACACTAACCCTAAAACTATCCCTAACCCTAACACTATCCCTAACCCTAACACTAACCCTAACACTAACCCTAACCTAAACGTAAACATAACCTTAACACAAAGCCTAAACCTAATCCTACCAACAAACCTAAACCTAAACCAAATTCTAACTCTAACTCTAATAGTAACACTAAACCTAAATCTAGCCATTATCCTAATACTAACCCAAACACCAACACTAACCCTAACACTTACACCAACCCTAAACTTAATCCTAACCCTTACACCAACTCTAACCCTAACCCTCATCCTTACATCAACCCTAACCCTAATCTTAACACTAAAACTAACCCTAACCTTTACCCTAAATTTAACCATAACCCTAACCCTAACCCTAAACTTAAACATAACCCTAACCCTAACTATAACCATAACCCTCAATCTAACCCCTATCTGAAAGCTAATACTAACCCTTAACCTCACCCTATCACTAACCCTAACCCTGAACCTAACACTAAACCTAACACTAACCCTAACCCAAGCATCAAACTTAAGCATAACCATAACAGTAACACTAACCCTAATCCTAACCCTAAACCTAAACCTAACACTAACCTTAAACATATCCCTAACATGAACCCTAATGCTAACACTTATCATACCATTAACACAAACCCTAATCCTAACCCTAAACCTAACACTAACCATAAACCTAATCCTAACCTTAACAAAAACCCTAAACCTAATCCTAACCCTAACATTAAACCTAACCCTAACCCTAACCCTAACACTAACACTAACATTAACCCTAACCCTAACACTAACACTTTCACTAACCCTAAACCTAACCCTATCCCTAGCTGTAACTCTAACCCTAACCCTAACCAATAACCCTAACACTAACCCTAACCCAAAACTTATCCCTAACATTAAGACTATCGCTAACCCTAACCCTATCCCTAACACTAACCCTAATACTAATATTAACCCTAACCTATCCTAAACCTAAACCTAACCCTAAACCGAATCCTAACTGTAACCATAACCCTAAGCATAACCCTAACAGTAACACTAAAACAAACACTAACCCTAAACCAAACACTAATTCTACCCCTAATCCTAGCCCTAACCCTAACCATAATTTTACACTAATACTAATTCTAACCATAACCCTAAACCTATACCTAAACCTTAACCTAACCCTCCCCCAAACCCTAACCCAAACCACAAACCTAACACTAACCCTTACCCTAAACCTACCACTAAACCTAAACCTAAATATAACCTTAACCCAAACACTAATTATAAACCTAACCCTAATCCTAACACTAACCCTAACCTAATCCTAACCCTAAACCTAAACCTAAACCTAACACTAACCCTAACCCTAATTCCAACCCTAACTCTTTCATTAACCCTAACCCTAAAACTATACCTAATATTATAACTAACCCTAAACCTAACTCTAACACAAACCCTAATCCTAAAACTAAACCTAACTATAACACTAACCCTAACACTAAACTTAATCCTAACCCTAACACTAAACCTAAGGCTAACCCTAACCCTAACCCTAACCCTCACCCTAACCCTAACCCTAAACCAAACACTAACCCTTATCCTAAACCTAACACTAACCCTAAACCTAACTATAACCCTAACCCAAAAACTAATGTTAAACCTAACCCTAACCCTTACATTAATCCTAACCTAACCCTGACTGTAAATCTAAACCTAACATTAACCCTAACCCTAACCCTAACATGAACCCTAACCCTAACCCTAGCTCTAACCTAACCCTAAACCTAACCCTAACCTTTACCCTAAATCTAACCCTTAAGCAAACATTAAACCTAAACCTAACCCTAACACTATACCTAAAACTAAGTATAACCCTAACCCAAACACTAATGCTAAACCTAACCCTAACCCTAATACTAACTCTTACTGTAATCCTAACCCTAAACCTACATGTAACAGTAACACTAAACCTAACCCTAACATGAACCGTAACCATAACTCTAGTACTAACCTAACCTTGACCCTAACACTAATCCTATCCCTAACACTAACCCTAATCCAGAAATTAACTCTAATTTTAACCCTAACCCTAACCCTAACACTAAAACTAACACTAACCATAATTCTACCTGTAACCCTAAAACTAATCCTAAACCTAATTCTAAACCTAACTCTAACACTAATCCTAACCGTAACACTAACCCTAACCCTAACACTTACCCTAACATAAAACCTGACCATAACCATAAATCTAACAAAAACCTTAACCCTAACTCTAACCTTTACCTAAACCTAACTATAAACCTAACCTTAACACTAAACCTAATACTAACACTAACACTAAATGTATTCCCAACCCTAACCCTATCACTTACAATAAGTCTAACAATAACCCTATACCTAACACTAAATGTAATACTAACCCTAAGCCTAATTTTAACCCTAACTCTAACCCTAGTCCTAACCATAACCCTAACCGTAAAACTAACCCTAACACAAACCATTACCCTAACCTTAACACTAACCCTAACACTAATCGTAAACCCACAGGTAACTCTAAAATGAACCCTAACCCTAACCCTAATTCTAACTCTTACACTACCACTAACCCTAATTCAAACCCTAATTGTAACACTAACCCTAACCATAACCATAACCCTAATCCTAAACCTATCCTGGCCTTAACAGCATCCCTAACCCTAATCCTAACCCTAACTCTAACCCTAACAATAAACCTAACCCTAACTCTAACCCTAACCCTAACACTAATCCTAACACTAACCCTAACCCTAACCTTAACACAAACCCAAACCCTAACCATACCACTAACCCTAACCCTAAACCAAACCCTAAGCCTAACCCTAACACTAACCCTAAACCTAACCCCATTTCTAACACTAACACTAACACTATCGCTAACCCTAACCTCAACCCTAACACTAACACTACCTCTTACCCTAACCCTAACACAAAACCTAACCTAAACCATAACCCTGACCATAACATAACCAAACCCCAACCCTTACCTAACCCTAACACTAAACCTAACACTAACCCTAACCCTAAACCTAACACTAATACTAACCTCAACACTAACCCTAATCCTAACAGGAAACCTCACCCTAACACTAATACTAAAGCTAACCTTAACCCTAACCCCAACATTAACTCTAACCCTAACCCTAACACTATCCCTAACACTATCTCTAACACACAACCTAACACTAACACTAATCCTAACCCTAAACCTAATCCTAACCGTAACCCTAACGATTACACTACCCCTAACCTTAACCCTACCACAAATCCTATCCCTAACCCTAACACTAACCTTAAATCTAATCCTAACCATAACAGTAACTCTAACTCTAAACCTAACCCTAACCCTAACACTAACCTCAACCCTGACACTAACCCTAACTTTAACCTTAACCCTTAACTAATGCTTCAGTCTAGCTGGGCACAAATCACCAAGCTGCCACAAAGCATTTATATCTACAAACAGGAAATTTTATTGCCTGAACTCCAACAGCATTCCACGCACAATCCCCGGGAACTCTCCCGAATGCCACCCAGGCAGCTCCTCCAGGAACACACCACACACCAACCGGAACTCCCACCACTGGAACTTTTCCAACCAACGCGAACTCCCCAGGCAATCCTCAGGAGAACTCCAAAGTAGCTGGCCCCTGAGTCGGACAGTAAATGTCTAATATACAATTGAATCAATCCAGCATCATCTTAATGGCTCACCTCTCAAGGAATACTATTGGCAAAATGCCAGGGGCCATTCCGACTCCACTGTGGCTCTCAGCAACCTAACCTTAAATCTAAATCTAACTGTAACAGTAACCCTAACCCTAACACTAACACTAACCCTAAAGCCAACCATAACCCTCTCATTAACCCTAACCCTAACACTAACCCTAAATCTAAACCTAACCCAAACCCTAACACTAATCCGAACCCAAACTAAAACCCTAACCCTAAAACTAACCATAGCCCTACCCGTAACCCTAAAACTAACACTAAACCTAACTCTAAGCCTAATTCTAACCATAACTCTAACCCTAACCCTAAACTTAACACAAAACCTATCCATAACACTAACCCTAACACGAACCATAACCCTATCCCTAACACTAACTCTAACACTAACCCTAACACTAAACCTAACCCTAATACTAAAACTATGTCCAACCCTAATCTGAAACCTATCCTTAAGCCTAACAATAAAACTAACCCTAACCCCAACTGTAATTCTAAACCTAACACTAACCCAAACCCTAAACCTAACCCTAATACTTACCCAAACACTAACCCTAACTCTAACCCTAGGTCTAACACTAAACCTAATCATAACCATAAACAGAACCCTAACACTAAACCTAACACTAACCCTTACCCTAACTGTAACCCCATTCCTAAATATAACTCTAACTGTAACCCTAAACCTAAGCATAACCCTAACCCTAATATGAACTATAACCCATAACATAACCCTATCCCAAACCTAAACCTAATCCTAACCATAGCCATAACCCTAAACCTAATTCTATTTCTAACATGAACAGTGACACTAACCCTAACACTAAACCTAACCGCATCCCTAACCCTATCACAAAGCCTAACCCTAAACTTAACCTTAAACCTAACACTAACACTCATGCTAATCCTAACCCTAACTAACCGTAATCTTAACCATAACCCTAAACATAACCCTAATTCTAACCCTAAACTTAACACAATCCCTAACCAAGACCGTAATCCTAACACAAACTATAACCCGAACACTAACACTAACCCTAACACTAACCTTAAACTGACACCTATTCTAAAACTCACCCTAAACCTAACCCTAACCCTAATACTAACACTAAACCTAAACCTAAAACAAAACCTAACACTTACCCTAACACTCAACCTAAACCTAATCCTAACTCTAACCCTAACACTAACCCTAACCCTAACCCTAAACCTAAACCTATCACTAACACTAACCCTAACTCTAAGCCTAACCCTAACACTAACCATAACCTGAACCCTAACCCTATCACTAACCCTAACCCTAACACTAACACTAAACCTGCCCCTAACTGTAACACTATTCCTAACCCTAACCCTAACACTAACCCCAAACCTAACACTAACTATAACATGAACCCTAACCCTAACCCTAACACTAACCCTAACCCTAACAATAACATTAAGCCTAACCCTAACCCAAATACTAACACTAAACCTAACACAAACCCTAACAATAACACTAAAACCAAACCTCACCCTAATCTTAACCCTAAACCTAACAATAAAGCTAATCCTAACCTTAACCCTAACACTTAGCCTAACACTATCCTTAACCCTAACCCTAACACTAACCCTAAATCTAACCCTAACCCTTACCCTAAACCTAACCACAACCTTAATCCTAACCCTAAACCTAATACTAAAACTAATTCTAAACCTAACCCTAACACAAAACCTAACCCTAACAAAAACTATAACGTGAACCCTAACACTAACCCTAACACTAACCTTAAACCTACACCTAACTGTAAAACTAGCCATAAACATAACCAAAACCCTAACACTAACACTAACTTTAACACTAACAATAATACTAACATTAACTCTAACCCTAACACTAAACATAAACATAACCATAACACTAAACCTAACACTAACCCAAACACAAAACCTTACCCTAACCATAATTCAAACCCTAAATGTAAACCTAACCCTAACAATAACACTAATCCTAACATTAACCTTAAACATAACACTAACCCTATCCCTGACCCTTACTTTAACCCTAACACTAACACTAACCCTAACCCTTACCCTAACACTATACCTAAATGACCCATAACCCTAAAACTAACCCTAACCCTAACCCTATGCCTCACTCTAAACTTCTTTCTAAACATAACCAAAACCGTAATTTTAATTCTAACAGTAACACAAAACCTAAACCTAACCACTACCCTAACACAAACCATATTTCTTACCCTAATGCTAAACTTAACAATAACCCTAACCAAAGCCCTAACCCCAATTCTAAAACTAATCCTAACCATAACCAGAACCCTAACCCTAACCCTATCCCCAAAACTAAAGTTAACCATAAACATAACCCTAGCCCTAACACTAAACCTAACCCTAACCCTAACCGTAACCATATCAATAACCTTAACCCTTATTCTAACCCTAAACCTAAAAGTAACCATAATCCTATCCCTAAGCCTAACACTATCCCTAACCCTAGCCCTAACACTAACACTAACACTGAACCTAATCCTAAACCTAACCCTATCCCTAACAATCACCCTAAACCTTACCATAACACAAACCTTAACCCTAACCCGAACACTAATCCTAACCCTTACCCTAACACTAACCCTAACCTACAAATAACCTTAAAACTAACACTAAACCTAACCCTAAGCCTCACTCTAATCCTAATCCTAACCACAATCCTAACTCTTAACCTAACACAAACCATATCCCTCACACGAACACTAATCCTAACCCTAACCCTAACCCTAACTCTAAAACTAAGCCTAAACCTAACCAAACATTAAACCTAATCCTAACCCTACAACTAACCCTAAACATAACCCTAACCCTAATCCTAAAATGAACCCTAACCCTTACTGTAACACTAACCCTAACACTAAGCTTAGCCATAACCATAAACCTATCTCTTACCCTAACACTCTCCCTAACCCTAACCCTAACACTAACACTAAAGCTAACACTAAACCCAACCCTAACCCTAACCCTGAAACTAATCCTAACCCTAACTCTTACACTAACCCTAACCTAACCTAAAACCTAACACTAACCGCAACTCTAAAACTAACCCTAAACATAACCCTAACACTAAGCCTAAAATGAACCCTAAGAGTAACAATTACCCTAACTGTAACACTAACACTAACCCTAACTGTAGCCCTAACCCTAAACCTATCCCTAAACCTAACACTCTCCCTAATGCTAACCCTAACACTAACACTAAAGCCAACCCTAAACCTAACCCTAACCCTAACATTAACCTTATCCCAAACACTAACACGAACCCTAAGTTTAACCCTAACAATAACCCTAACCCTAACCCTTACACTAACCCTACACCTAACCATAACCATAACCCTAACCTTAAAACTAACCCTAACCTTAAAACTAACCCTAATCATAACCCTAACCTAACCCTAACACAGACCCTAACCCTAAAGCTAGAACTAACCCTAATAAACCTATCCTTAAGCCTAACACTATCCCTACCCTTACAATAACCCTAAACCTAACCATAACCTTAACACTAACCCTAATACTCCCACGAACCATAATCCTAACACTAACACTAACCCTAAACCTCACCATAAATGTAACTATAAACCTAACACTTACTCTAATTGTAATGCTAACACTAAGCCTCAACCTAACTCTAACACTAACCCAAACACTAATCCTAAACCTAACCCTAATTCTATCTGTAATGCTAACTGTAAATCCTAACCATAAACCTACAACTAACCCTAAAACTAAAGCTAACCGAAACTCTAACATGAACCTTAAACTTAACCCTAACTGTAACCCTAACACTAACCCAACCCTAACCTTAACCCTAACACAAACCCTAACCTTAATGCTAAACCTAACGCTAACCCTAACACAAACCCTAACCCTAACCTATCTTTAACCCTAACCCTGACCTAACACTAACCTTAACACTAACCCTAACACTAACCCTGAACCTAACCCTAACCCTAACCCCAACCCTAACCCTATAACTAACCGTAACCCTAAGCCTAACCCTAAATCTAACTCCAATATAACTAACGATAACCTTAACCCTAACCCTATAACAAACACTAACCTAACCCTAACAGTAACCCTAATATTAACCCTAAACCCAACCCTAACCCTAAATCTAAATCTAACCCTAAACCTAACCTAAACCCTAACCCTAAACCTAAACCTATCACAAACACTAACTCTAACTGCAACACTAAAACTAACCGTAAAACTAACACTAACCCTAATACTAACCCTAACTTTAACTGTAACCCTAATCTTAACTGTAAACCTAATCTTAATACAAACCCTAACCATAACACAAACCCTAACACTAAACCTAACACTAACATTAAACCTAAGCATAACCCTAACCCTAACACTAAACCTAACCCTAGCACTAAACTTAACCCTAATCCAAACTCTAACATCAACCCTAAACTTACTGTAACCCTAACCCTAACCCGAACACTAACCCTAACCCTAACCATAACCATAAACCTTACACTAACAATAACATTAAACCTAAACCTAACCATAACCCCAAAACTAAAACTAACCCTATCCTAACCCTAATGCTAACACTAACACTAACCTTAACTCTATTCCTAATGCTAACCATAACACTAACCCTAAACCTAATCCTAATGCTAACCATATCACTAGACCTAATCCTAACCCTAACCCTAAAATTAACCTAAATCCAATCCTATTCCTAACAACAACAATCACTCTAAAGCTAATTTTTACACTACTCCTAAACATAACCTTAACCCTAAGACTAACCCTAACCCTATCCTTAACCCTAATGGTAATAATAATTGTAACCCTAACCCTAACCCTTACCCTAACACAAACCCTAACCCTTTCCATAACAGTAACTCTAACCCTTATCCTAAAGCTAACCCTAACACAAACCTTAACCCAAACACTAACCTGAACACTAACCCTAACCCTAACCCTAACATGAACACTAAACCTCACCATAAACCTAACCCTAACCTTAACACTAAATATAACCTTAACCATAACTCTAACCATAAACTTATCTGTAACTCTAACCCAAACACAAATCCAAACACAAAACATAACCCTAACTGTAACACAAACACTAAACTTAACCATAAACCAACACCTTACCCTAATACTAACCCCAAACCTAACGTTAACACAAACCCTAACCCTAACCCGAACCGTAACCCTTACACTAACCCACATACTAACAATAACCCTAATACAAACCCTAAATTTAATCCTAACCCTAACACAAACCCTAACCCTAATCCTAACCTAACCCTAATCCTAATACTTGCCTAACCCTAACCCTAACACTAACCCTAACACTAACTTTAACACTAAACCTAACACAAATCTTAACCCCAAGCATAACTCTATAACTAACACTAACACTATCCCTAAGCCTAAACCAAACATTAACCCTAAACCAAAACTTAACTCTAACTGTAACACTAACTTTACCCCTAACCATAATACCAACCCTAACCCTAATCGTAATGCTAAATCTAACCCTAATGCTAACTCAAAACCTAACCCTAACACAAACCTAACCCTAAACCTAACACTAACCCTAACACTAAACCTAAACCTAACCCTAAACCTAACTCTAAAAATAAACCTAACCCTAACCTGAACCCTAACCCTAATCCTCACCCTATCACAAACACTTAACCCTAAATCTAACACTAACCCTAACCCTAATTCTAACCCTAACCATAACTCTAACACTAAATGTAACCTTAATCTTAACAGTAACCTTAACGCTAAACAAAACCCTAACCCTAACACAAACCGTAAGCCTAACCAAACCCCAAACCTAAACCTAACAAGAACCCTAACCCTAACACTAACACTAACCTAACCCTAAACCTAACACTAATCTTAACCCTAACCCAAACTCTAACCTACCCTAATCTAACGCTAATACTAACCGTAACCATAACCCTAACAATAACCCTAATCATAAACCTAAAAAACCCTAACCCTAACCGTAAAACTAACCCTAACCTTAACCCTAATTTTACACTAATTCTAACCTTAACCTTAAACTAACCATAAAACCTTAACCTAACCCTAACGTAAACCTAACACACTAAATTTAACCCTAAACCTAACTCTAAATCTAACCCTAACCCTCACCATAACAAAAAACCTACCTCTAACCATAACCCTAACCTTAACCTAACCTTAACCCTAACCCAAACCTATCACTAACTCTAACCCTAAACGTAACCCTATCACTAACCCTAACACTAACAATAACTCTACCGTAAACCTAACCCGAACCGTAACACTTACCCTAACTATAATTCTAAACCTATCACTAACACTAATCCTTATCTTAATCCTAAGACTAACCCTAACCCTAACCCTATCACATACCCTCACTGTAACCGTAACACCAACCCTAACACTAACCCTAACCCTAACCCCAACCCTAACCATATAATTAACTATAACCCTAACAGAATACCTTACACTAACCTGAACCCTAATCTTAACTCTAACACAAACTCTAATCCTAAACCTAACACTAATCATAACACTAACCCTAACACTAACCCTTACCCTTACCCTAACCCTAACCCTAAAACTAAGCCTAACACTAAATTTAACCCTAAACTTAACAATAACCTTCAACCTAACCCTAAACCTAATCCAAATCCTAACCCTAACCCTAACACTAAACCTAAAACTAAGTGTAACCCTAACCCAAACACTAATGCTAAACCTAACCCTAACGCTATACTACCTCTAACCCTAATCCTAACCATAAACCTAAAACTAACAATAACACTAACCCTAACCCTAACATGAACTGTAATTGTAACTCTTATCCTAACCTAACCCTAACCCTAACATTAACCCTAAATCTAATCCTATCCCTAACACTAACCCTAAACCATAAATATAACCCTAATCTTAACCCTAAACTAAACCTAAATCTAACATTAAACCTAACACTAACCCTAATTCTACCCATAACCTAAAACTAACCCTAAACCTAAACCTAACCCTAACTCTAACACTAATCATAACCATAACACTAACCCTAAATCTAACCCTAACACAAAACATGATCATAACCATAACTTTAACAAAAACCTTAATCCTAACCCTAACCCTACCTAAATCTAAACATAAACCTAACCCTAACACTAAACTTAACAATAACCCTAAAACTAACCCTAACACTAACCCTAACCAAACCCTAACCCTAACCCTAATGTAACACTAACCCTAAACCAAACTTTATCCCTAACCCAAATCCTATCCGAAACCCTAACACTAACCATACCATAACCCTGACCCTAATTTGAAAATTAACCCTAACCATAAAACTAACCATAATACTAACCCTTAAACTATCCCTAACCCTAATGCTAACCCTAAACCTAAACTTAACACAAAACACTACTACTAACCCTACCCTATCCTTAAACTTAACACTAACCTTAACCCTAACCCTAACCCTAAACCTAATCTTGAACCTAACCCTAAACCTAATCCTTACCCTAACTGTAGCCCTGTCACTAACACTAAACCTAGCCCTAAAAATAACTTTATCCCTAACCCTAAACCTAACACTAACACTAACACTAATCATAACCCGAACACTAATCTAACACTAACACTAAACCTAACCCTAACTCTAACCCTCACCCTAAACTTAACAATAAACCTAACCCTAATCCAAACACGAACCTTAACCATACCCCTAACCCAAACCTAACTCTAACACTAAACCTCAGCGTAACACTAAACCTAACCCTAACCCTAACACAAAACCTAAACCAAATACTAACCTTAACCTAGCCCTAACCTTAACCCTAACCCCAACCCTAAACCTAACCCTAAAACTAAACCTAACCCTGACACTAATCCTAAGCCTCAACCTAAACCTAACTCGAAACCTATCACTATCCCTAACCCTAACCTTACCACTAACCCTAAACCTAACTCTAACCTTAACCAAAACACTAAACCTAAACTTAACCCTAATTCTAACCATAACACTAACCCTAACCATAAATCTAACCCTAACACTAACACAACCCCTAACCCTCACACTAACACTAACTCTAACCGTAAAACTAAACCTATCCCTAACATTAACCCTAACCCTAACACTAATTCTAAACCTAAACCTAAAACTAACACAAACCATAACCCCTACCTTAACATGAACCATAACCCTAACCCTTACCCTAATTTAACCTAAACACTAACCTTAATCCTAACACTAATCCTAACCCTAACCCTAATGTTAACACTATCTCTAACACTAACCATAAACCTAACCATTATCCTAACCCTAACCTAACCCTAAACCTCAACCTAATTCTAATCCTAATCCTAATCTTTATCATAACCCTAACTATAACCCTAACCCTAATCCCTACACAAACACTAAAGCTAAACCTTACACTAATCTAAACCCTAATACCAACACTAACACTAACTGTAACCATAATCCTAAAACTAACCCTAAATTTTACCCTAACTGTAACCCTAACCCTAAACCTAAAACTAACCCTAAACGTAATCCTAACACAAACCCTACCGTAACCCTAATCCTAACCCTAAAGGAAACCCTAACCCTAACCTAATATTAATCCTAATTTTAACACTAACCCTAATCCTTTCCCTAAACCTAACCATAACAATATCTCTAAACCTAACCCCATGCCTAAAGCTATCCTTAAACCTAACCCTAATCCTAACACTAACTCTAAACCTAAGTATAACCCTAACCCTAACCCTAACAATAACCCTAACCATAACCCTAACCATAAACCTAAAGCTAACACTTACCCTAACCTTAACCCTAACACGAACCCTAAACCTAACCCTAACCCTAACCTAACCATAAACCTAAACTTAACACTAATATTATCCCTAAAACTAACCCTTACCTGAAGCCTAACACTAACCTTAATCCTGCCGTAAACCTAACTTAACCCTAACCCTAACACTTACCCTAACCATAAACGTAAACCTAAACATAATCCTAACCATAAGCCTAACACAAATCCTAAACGTAACCCGAACACTAACCCTTATTCTAACCCTTAATCTAACACTAACACTAACCCTATCCCTAAAACTAACACTATCCCTAAAATTACAATAACCGTAACACTAAACATAACCCAAACCCTAACCCTATATTAATACTAACCCGTACAGTAATCCTAACCCTAACCATAACCCTAAACCTGACCTAACCCTAACCCTAAGCTTAACCATAACCCTAACACAAACCCTAACCCAAAATATAACCCTAAACATAACCTAACACTAGCCCTAACTTTTAACTAACACTAATTTTAACATTAACACTAACACTTACACTAAAACTAACCCTAACACTAACACTAATCCTAAATGTAACATAACCCTAACCATAACTGTAACACTAACACTAACCATAACACTAATTCTAACCATAAACCTAACCCTAATCCTAAATATAACATTAACCCTAACCCTAACACTAACACTAAATCTAATCCAATCACTAACATTAATCCTACACTAAACCTAACCCTAAACATAGCCCTAACACTTACCGAACCCTAACCCTAACTCTAACCCTCACACTAACCCTAAAACTAACCCTAACCCTAACACTAACCCTAACCCCAACCCTAACACTATAACTAACTTTAACACTAACCCTAACTGAACCCTAAACCTAAACCTAAAAGAAGCCCTAACACTAAACCTAATGCTAATCCTAACACTAACCATAACCCCAACAATAACCCTATCACTAACGCTAATCCTAAGCCTAAACCTAAACCTAACACTAACCCTATTCCTGACTCTTACTTTAACCCTAACACTAAACTAACCCTTACTCTTACCCTAACACTATACCTAAACTACCCATAATCTTAAATCTAACCCTAATCCAACCCTATGCCTCACTCTAACCTTCTTTCTAATCATAACCAAAACCCTAATTTTAACACTAAACCTAACAAAAAACTTAAACCTAACACTTAACCTAACACAAACCATAATTCTTACCCTAACACTAACCTTAACAATAATCCAAACTCAAACCCTAACCCCAATTTTAAAACTAAACCTAACCCTAACCAGAACACTAACACTAACTTTAACCCCAAACTAAACTTAAACATAAATATAACCCTAACCTAACACTAACCCTAACCCTAAACCTAACCCTAATGTTAACACTAACCTTAACCCTAATGCTAAACCTAAACCTATAAGTAACCCTAATCCTATCCCTAATCCTAACATTATGACTAACCTAACCCTAACATTAACACTAACACTGAACTTAACCCTAAAACTAACCCTACCCCTAACCCTCACCATAACCCTTATCATAACACAATGTTTAACCCTTACCTTAACACTAATCCTAACCCTTACCCTAACACTAACCCTAACCTACAAATAACCCTAAAACTAACCCTAAACCTAAACCTGACTCTAACCCTAATCCTAACCCTAACCCTAAGCCTAGAACTAACCCTAAACATAACCTTAAACCTAATCCTAAATCGAACCCTAACCCTATCCCTAACTGTAACACTAAACCTAACCGTAATGTTAGCCCCAAACCTAACACTCTCCCAAATCATAACACTCTCCCTAACCCTAACCCTAACACTAACACTAAAGCTAACACTAACCCTAACCGTAACCTTAACACTAACTCTAAAACTAATCTTAATCCTAACCCTTACACTAACCCTAAACCTAACACTAAACCTAACACTAACTATAACACTATCCCTAACCCTAATCCTAAACCTAAACCTAAACCTAAACCTAACAAAAAATCTAACACTAAACCTTACCCTAACACAAACCATATCCCTCATAGAAACACAATCCTAACACTAAATCTAACCCTAAACCAAACCGTAAAACTAACCCTATCCCTAACTGTATCACTAACACTAACCCTAAACTTATCAGTAACCCTAACACTCTCCCTAAAACTAACCATAACACTGACACTAAAGCTAACCCTACCTCTAACACTAACACTAACCCTATCCCTAACACTAACACGAACCCTAAGTTTAACCCTAATCCTAACCCTTACACTAACCCTAACCCTAACCCTAACCCTAAAACTAACCCTAACCATAACCCTAACCCTAACCTTAACACAAACCTAATCCTAACCCTAAACCCATCCCTAACCCTAAAACTAACCCTAACCTATCCTAAACCCTAACACTATCCCTAACCCTAACACTAACACTAACACTAATTCTTACAATAACCTTAAACCTAACCCAAACCCTAACAGTAAACCTAACCTAACCTTAACACTCTCACGAACCCTAATGCTAACACTAACACTAACCCTAAACCTCACCATAAACGTAACCCTAACCCTAACACTTACTCTAACCCTAAGGCTAGCACTAAGCCTCAACCTAACTCTAACACTAACCCAAACACTAATCCTAAGCCTAACCCTAATTCTAACTGTAACACTAACCCTAATCCTAATCATAAACCTACAACCAACCCTAAAACTAACCCTAACCGAAACTCTAACATGAAGTCTAAACCTAACCCTTTCCGTAACGCTAACACAAACCCACACCCTAACCCTAACGCTAACACAAACCTGAACCCTAACGCTAACCCTAACACAAATCCTAACCAAACCATAACCCTAACCCTAATCTAACGTTAAACCTAACCCTTACCTAACCCTAACCCTAACACTAACACTAACTTTAACACTAACCTTGAACCTAACCCTAACACTAATCCTAATCCCAACCCTAACCATATAACTAACCACAACCCTAACTCTAACCCTAAACCTAACAGTAATACTAACCCTAACTCTAACCCTAAGCCTAACCCTAAATCTAACTCTAATCTTAGCCATAAATCTAATGATAACCTTAACCCTAACCCTATCACAAACACTAACCTAAACCTAAGAGTAACCCTAACAGTAACTCTAACATTAACCCTAAACCGAACTCTAACCCTCACTCTAAAACTAACCCTAACCCTTACCTAAACCCTAACCCTAAACCTAACCCTATCACAAACACTAAACCTAACCCTAACACTAACCCTAATCCTAACCCTAACCCTAATACTAACCCTAAAGTTAACCGTAACCCTAATCTTAACTGTAAACCTAACCCTAAACCAAACCCTAACCATAACACAAACACTAACAATAAACATAATATTAACCCTAAATCTAAGCATAACCCTAATCCTAACACTAAACCTAACCCTAACCTAATCCTAACACTAACCCTAACATCAACCCTAAAGCTTACTGTAACCCTAACCCGAACCCTAACCCAAACATTAACCCTAACACTAACCGTAACCATAAAGCTAACACTAACCATAACATTAAACCTAACCCTAACAATAACACAAACACTAAAACTAACCCTAACCCTAACCCTAATGCTAACACTAACCCTAACCTTAATTCTATTCCTAATGCTAACCATTACAAGAACCCTAAACCTAACCCTAATGCTAACTGTAACACTAAACCTAATCCTAACCCTAACCCTAAAAATAACCTTAACACCAATCCTATCCCTAACACCAACCTTAACCCTAAGCCTAACCCTAACTTTTACACTACTCCTAACTCTAAACTTAACCCTAACATTAATCCTAACCCTATCCATAACCCTAATGGTAATCCTGATCATAACCCTAATCCTAACCCTCATCCTAAACCTTACCCTAACACAAACCCTAACCCTTTCCATAACAATAACCTTAACCCTAACCCTAACACTAACACTAATCCTAACCCTTACACAAACAATAACACTTACTCTAACACTAACCATTACTGTAAACCTAAACCTAACCCTAATCCTACCCGTAACCCTAAACCTAACACAAACCCTAACCTAACGCTAAACCTAACCTTGTTCCTAACCATAACTCTATAACAAACCCTATCACTAAGCCTAACCTTAACCATTACCCTAACCCTAACAATCACTTAATCCTAACCCTAAACCTAACACTAACCCTAACCCTAAACCTAACACTAACCCTAATCCTAACTATAACCCTAACCCAAACACTAATGCTAACCCTAACTTTAACCCTAGCACTAATACTAATTCAAACCACAACCCTAACCCTAAACCTAATCCTAACAGTATCCCTAACCGTAACCCTAACCCTAAAGCTAACCCTAATACAAAACCTAACCCAAACACTAACACTAATCCTAACCCTACCACTTACCCTAACACTAAACATAAACCTAACCCTAACACGAACACTAAATCTCACCATAAACCTAAACCTAACCTTAACACTAAATCTAACCCTATCCCTAACACTAACCATAAATCTAACTGTAACCATAACCCAAACACTAATCCTAACCCAAACCCTTACCCTAACTGTAACAATAACCCTAACCTTAACCATAAACCTACATGTTACTCTAACACTAACCCTAAACCTAACCTGAAAACGAATTCTAACCCTAACTCTAACCGTAAACCTAACACTAACCCACATCCTAACAATAACCCTAATAAAAACCCTAACTTTAACTCTAACCCTAACACAAGCCCTAACCCTAACCCTAACCCTAACCTAACCCTAACCCTAATCCTTATGTAACCCTAACCCTAACACTAAAACTAAACCTAACCTTAACACGAATTCTAACCCTAACTCTAACCATAAACCTAACACTAACCCACATCCTAACAATAACCCTAATAAAAACCCTAACTTTAACCCTAACACAAACCCTAACCATAACCATAACCTTAACCTAACCGTAACCCTAATCCTTACGTAAACCTAACCCTAACACTAACCTAACACTAACTGTAACTCTAAACATAACAAAAATACTCACCCCAATTATAACTGTATAACTAACACAAACCTAACCCTAAACCTAACACTAACCCTAAACCTAACACTTACTCTAACTGTAAGACTAACATTACCCCTAACCATAACCCCAACCATAACACTAACCCTAACCACCCTAATTCTGATGCTAAATATAACCTAATGATAATTCAAAACCTAACCCTAACACAAACCCTAAACCTAAACCTAACACTAACCCTAACACTAAACCTAAACTTAACCCTAACCCTAACTCTAAAACTAACCCTAAACCTAACAGGAACCCTAATCTTAATCCAACCCAATTGCAACACTAACCCTAAACCTAACACTAACCATACCACAAAGCCTAAGCCTAACCCTAACCTAACCCTAAATGTAACCCTAATCTTAACTGTAACCTTAACCCTAACCCAAAACCTAACACTAACACAAACCCTAACACTTAACCTAACACTAACCATAACCCTAAACCTAACCATAACCCTAACACTAATCCTAACCCTAACCTTAACCCTAACAATAAACCTAACCCTAACCCTAACCCTAACCCTAAACCTTACCCTAACCCTAACCCGAATACTAACCCTAACCCTAACAACAACCTTAACCATAACCCTAACCGTATCCCTAACCTTAACTTAACCCTAAGCCTAACCAAAACCCTAACACAAACCTTAACCTAACCCTAAACCTAAACCTGTCCTAACCCTAACTCTAACCCTAACACTAACCCTAATTCTGACTCTAAACCTAACCCTAACACCTAATCCTAATCCTAAACTTAACACTAACCCTAACTAACCCATAACCTAACTATAACCCAAAACCAAACACTAACGCTAACCCTAACCCTAACTCTAACACTAACCCTAACCCTTACCCTAACCCTAGCCCTTCCTCTAACCCTATACTTTACCCTAAGCCAAATCCTCATCCTAATTCTACCCTAGTCCTAAATATAATTCTTAGACTTCCCCAAACCCTAACTCTATTACTAGTCCTAAACCTAGCCCTCCTTCTAGCTCTAACCCTAACCCTAACTCTGAACCTTATTCTCACCCTAACACTAACCCTAGATATAAACCTGACCCAAACCCTAAACTGAACCCTAACACAACCTCTACTGGTAAACCTATACCTAAACCTAACAGTAACAGTAGAACTAGACAAACTTAACATTAAATAGAGTCATAAATCTAGCCCTAGCCCCAAACAAAAACCTAGCACTAAGCCCTACAATAATCCTTAACCTAACGTAAAGACTAAAACTCTCACTTGACCAAACGTTAGTCCTAATTGTGGATCTAAACATAAAACTAACCCTGTTCCCACTATGACCCTTAATCTAATAGAAACCCTAGCTCTAAACCTTATCCTAAATCAAAACCTAACCCTACCATTAGACTTATCCATAACCCTTACCCTAAAACTAGCCATAACCATAACCCTCACTCTTACATTACCCAAGCCCTAATGTTAGCCCTAAATCTCACACAAATCCTAGCCCTTATCCTAGCCATAAACCTAGCCCTAATCATAACCCTAACCATAACCTTAGACCTAACCCTAATGCTAAACCTCGCCCTAATCCTAACCCTAGCTCAAACTCTAATCCTTAGCCTAAAGCTAACACTAGCTTTTTTAACCATAAACATAACACTAGCCTTGACTCAAAACCTAACCCTCGCCCTAGCCCTATCCCTACCTCAAATGCCTACACTTACACTAACCCTAACCCTAACATTACCCCTATGCCTAACCTTAACCCTAACCCTAATCCTAACCTTAACCCCAGCCATAACCTTAGCTCTAACCCTATCCATTACCCTAAAGAAATGCCTAACCCAAATGCTAACACTAGGCCTAATGATAACCCTATCATTAACACTAACTCTATCCATTAGTCTAAACCTAACCAGAACCATAAACTAATTCTATCCATTACCTTAACCCTAACCCAAACCCACAGCTAATTCAAGCATTAACCCTAAATCTTAACCTAAACCAAACCCTACCAGGACCCTGACCTTAATAATACACCTAGCTATAAACATGACCCTTACCCTACACCTAAACCTTACAATAGACATAGACATAGCCATAACCTAACACTAAAACAAATACTAACCATAAAGCTAGACTTGACATTAGCCCTAGACCTATTCCTAGCCATAGCCCTAACAAAAACCCTCAGCCTACACTAAACCTAGTCTTAATCCTAACCCAAATGCTAACCTTAGTCCTAACCCTAATTCTAACCATTACCCTAGCCCTAAAACTAGCTATAACCCTGTCCCTACCCCTAAACCTAACCCTAACCATAACACTAACACTAACCCTAACCCTAGGCCTAACCCTAACACCAACGCTAGTGCTAATCCTAGCCCTATTTTAGCCATAACCCTAAACTTACCCCTAACCTTAGACCAAAGACTAACTCAAACTCTCAACTTAGCCCTATTTCTAGTTCTAACTCTATATGTTACCCTAATACTAGCTCTAAACTTAGCCCTAACCCTAGCCGTAGCCCTAAACCTAGATCTAACCATAACAATAAATCTAAGCCTAAACTTCACCCCTACCATTAGCCCTAACACTATTGGTAATCATAAAACCAGCCCTAACCATAGGCCTAGCTCTAAAACAAAACTGAGCCATAGCCCTATCCTTAACCCTACCTAACCTTAATGCTAGACCTGACATTAGCTCTATACCTAGCCCTAATCTTAGTTCTAAGCCCAGCCTTAATCCTTACCCTGATCTGAACCCCAGACCTTCCCTAAATTTATCCCTTGTCCTAGCACTAAACATAGCTGTAACATCATATCTTACCATAACACTAACCCTAGCCCTAAACCTAGGCCTAAACCTAACACTAACCCTAGCACTAATCCTAGCCCTAATTTAGGCCTAACACTAAACCTAACCCTATCCCTATCCCTAAGACTAACTATAACTCTCGCCCTATCCCTATCCCTAGTTCTAAACCTATCCCTTACCATAACCCCAAACCTAGCCCTATCCCTAGACCAACATTAGCCCTAACCTTTGCTCTACCCCTAAAACTGGATCAAACCCTAAACTTAAGCCTAAATCTCACCCTAACACTAGCCCTAACAGCAATGCTAATTGGAAAACTAGCCCTAACCCTAACCTAGCCTTAAAACAAAACTGAGCCAGAAATCTAACCCTAATCCTTAACCTAAACCAATCACTAACCCTAAACCTAGCCCTAAACCTTGCCATAATTTGAATGCTAAACCTAACCCTAGAAGTAACCCTGACCCTGACTCGGATCCTAAGACTAACCCTAGCTCTAAACATTGCCTTAATGCTACACCAAGAAGTAGCCCTAATCTGAAACCAAGTTCTTTCATTAGGCATAGCCCTAATGCTAGTGCTATTCCAAGCCCTAAACGTAGGTTTAACTCTAAGTCTAACCCTATCCCTAACCCTACCCCTAATCCTAACCCTGAGTCTAATTCTATCCCTTACCCTATGCTACCCTAGTCCTAACACTAATCCTTAGCCTATCCCAAACCCTAACTCTATTACTAGTCCTAACCCTAGGCCTCATTCTAGCTCTAGCCCTATCCTAAACCCTGACCCTTATTCTGACCCTAACACTAACCCTAGATCTAAACCTAAAACTAACCCTAAACTGGACCCTAACTCTACCCCTACCAGTAAACCTATTCCTAAACCTAACAGTAACACTAGCACTAGACCAAACCTAATCCTAAATAGAGTCATAAATCTAGCCCTAGGCATAAACAAAAACCTTGAACTAGCCCTAACAGTAACCCTTAACCTAACACAAAGACACCCTATCCCTAGACCCAACTCTATTCCTAATTCTGGCCCTAACCCTAACCCAAACACTGATGCTTAGTCTAACACAAACCTTAGCTCTAAACCTTATCCTAACCCAAAACCTAACCCTAACACTAGACTTATCCATAAACCTAATCCTAAAACAAGCCATAACCGTAACCTGAGCTCTTACATTACTCATAGCCCTAAAGCCAGCCATAAACATCACACAAACCTAGCCCTTATCTAGCCCTAAACCTAGCCCTAATTGTAACCCTAACCATAATCCTAGACCTAAGCCTAACCATAACCCTCGATCTAGTCCTAAACCTAGCTCAAACTCTAACCCTTTCCCTAATCATAACACTAACCCTAACCCTAAACCTAGCCCCGACTCTAACCCTAACCCTCATCCTTCACCTAACCCAGGCTCAAACCCTAATACTTAAACTAAACCTAACCCTGACACTAACCCTAGGCATAACCCTAACCCTAGCAATAAACTTAACCTTAACCCTAGCCCTAACATTAGCTCTAAGCCTATTCATTACCCTAAAGATAAGCCTAAACCAAATGCTAACCCTAGGCCTAATGCTAACACTATCGCTAAAAATAACCATATACATTACTCTAAACCTAAACCCTATCCTAAGCCTAACCCTACCATTACCAAAATCCCTAACCGAACCCTAATACTAATACAAGCCTTAACCCTAAACCTTAACCTAAACCAAACCTTACCCGGACACTGAACCTAATAAAACACCTAACTCTAAACCTGACCCTTACCCTAAGCCTAACCCTTACACTAGAGCTAGCCATAACCTAACCATAAAACTACCACTTACTTTCAACCTAGGCCTGACATTAGCACTAGCCCTACTCTTAGCCCTAGCCCTAACACATACACTCATCCTGGCACAAAACCTAGCCTTAATCAAAAACCGAACCCTAACCCTAGCCCTAAATCAAATTCTAACCCGAACTCTAGCTCTAAACCTAGTTATAACCCCATCCCTTCCCCTAAACCTAACCCTAATCCTAACACTAACATTAACCTTAACCCTAGCCCTAACTCTAGGCCTAACACTAACACTAACCCTAGCACTAATCCTAGCCCTAATTTAGCCCTAACCCTAAACCTACCCCTAGCCCAAAGAATAACTCTAATTGTACCCCAGTTCTATTTCTAGTTCTAACCCTATCCATTACCGTAACCCTAACACTAGCCCTAACCTTAATCCTAATTCAGGCCCTATCCCTAAACCTAGATCTAACCATAACAATAAATCTAAGCCTAAACCTCATCCTACCACTAGACCTAATACTATCACTAATCCTAAAACTAGTCCTACCCTAGCCCTAGCTCTAAAACAAAACTGAGCCATAGCCCAAACCTGACCCTAGCCTAATGGTAACACTAGACCTGATATTAGCCCTATCCCTAATTCTTACTCTAACCCTAACACAAAACCTAACCCTAATCCTATCCTTAATTCTAGCCCTAATTTGAGTCCTATCCCTAACCCTGATCAGTAACACTGATCCTAACTCTGACCCTAACACAAACCCTATCTGTAATCATCTCTCTAAACCTAAACCTAATCTAAACACTAGACCTTGACCTAGACCTAATGCTATCTCTAAAACTAACTTTATTCTTAACTCTAGTTCTTACAGTAGCCGTAGTCCTACCTTATTCCTAACCTAAACCAAAATCTGGCCCTAAGCTGATACCTAATCCTAGCTTTAACCCTATCACTAACTGTCACCCTAGCCCGAACACTTAACTTAAACCTAACCCAAAAACTAAACCTTGACCTAACTCGAACCATGGCACTAATCCTAACCATAACCATAGTCCTAACCCTAGCTCCAATCTTATTTATTACCCTAACCATAACCCTAACAGATTTCTAACCCTAGGCCTAAAACTAACCATAGACCTAACCTAACAATAACCCTACACCTAACTGTAGCTCTAATCCTATCCATTACCCTAACCATAACCCTAACTGAATTCTATCCTTAGGCCTAACCTTAACACTATTCCAAACCCTAAGGCTGTCCATAACCTTAAACCTAAACTGAACCCTAAACCTAACCATATCCATTACCCTAACTCTAATACTAATCCTAATGCTAATTTGAACCCTAAACCTAAACCTTAACCTAACACATACCCTAACCCTGATTCCGACCCTAATAATACCCTAGCTGCAAAGCTGATCCTAACACTAAACCTAACTCTTACAATAGATCTGGCTATAAACCTAACCCTAAAACTATCCCTAACCATAACCCTAGACCTGACATTAGCCCTAGCAGTAATCCTAGCCCTAACACTAACACAAATCCTAGCCCTAATCCTAGCACAAAGCCTAGCCTTAACCCTAACCATAACCTTAAACCTAGCCCTATCCCTAATTTTATCTTTTGACTTATCAAAAAAGTAGCAGTAATATTAAACCTTACCCTAACCCTTGACTAAACCTAACCCTAAAACTAACCCTAGCACTAATCCCAGCCTTAATAGCCATAACCCTAATTCTAACTCTCGCCCTATCCCTAAACCTAGCTATAGCCCCATACCTTTCCATAAACCTAACCCTATCCCTAACACTTACACTAACCCTAAACCTAGCCCTAAGCCTAAAACTAACCCTAGCACTAATCCTAGCCCTAAAGTAGCCCTAACCTTAAACCTACCCCTAACCCTAGCCCTAAGACTAACTCTAACTCTTGCCATAGCCCTATTTCTAGTTCTAACCCTATCTGTTATCATAACCGTAACAATAGCCCAAATTTTAGCCCTAACCATAGCCCTAGGCCTAAACCTAGATCTAACCATAACAATTAATATAAGATTAAACCTCACCTTACTACTAGCCCTAAACTATCGCTAATCCCCAAACTAGCCCTAACTCTAGCCCTAGCTCTAAAAGAAAACTGAGCCATAGCCCCAACCCTAACGCTAACCTAAACGTAACCCTAGACCTGACATTAGCCCCATCCCTAATTCTTCCCTAACCTTAATACAAATCCTAAACCTACTCCTAGCCTTAACTTTCACCCTAATTTGAGTTCTATTCCTAATCTTAAAATTAACGCTGATCCTGACTCTAACACTAACCCTATCTCTAATCATCCCCCAAACCTAAAGCTAATATAAACACTAGACCTAGTTCTAATGCTAATCATAATACTAGCCCTATTGTAATCCTAGTTCTTACATTGGCTTAGTCCTACACTAGCCGTAACCTAACCCACTACCTAGCCCTAATCCAAGCACTATCCCTAGTTTTAATAGTAGCCCTAACCCTATCCCTAGTTCTAACACTTAACCTAAACCTAATCCTAAACCTAAACCTTGTCCTAATCCGAAACCTAAACTGAACCATAGCCCTATTCCTAACCATAACACTAGCCCTCAACCTATATATAATTTTATCCATTACCCTAACCATATCCCTAAACAAATTCTAACCATAGACCTAACTCTAACCATAGCCCTAACCCAACCATAACCGTAGTCCTAACAGTAGCTCTAATCCTATCCATTACCTAAACCATATCTTTAACCAAATTCTATCCCTAGGCCTAACTCTAACCCTATGCCTTACCCTAATCCTGTCCATTATACTAAACCTAACCAAAACCTGAAATCTAACCATATCCATTACCCTAAACCTAATGCTAATTTTAGCCCTAAGCCTAAACCTTAACCTAACCCATACCCTAAATCTGACTCTGACCATAATAATAACCCCAGCTATAAACTTGACCCTAATGCTCAACATAAACCTTACAATTAACCTGGTCATAAACCTAAACCTAAAACAATCCCTAACCATAACCCTAGAACTGACATTAGCCCTAGACCTAATCCTAGCCCTAACCCTAATACAAACCCTACCCCTAATCCTAGCCCTAAGCCTAGCCTTAATCCTAGTCCTAACCTTAACTGGAGCCCTAACCCTAATTTTATCCCATGCTTTAGCCCAAAATATAGCTGTAACATCATACCTTACCATAACCCTAACATGAACCTTAACCCTAGCCCTAACTCTAGGCCAAGACCTAACACTAACCCTAGGGCTAATCCTAGCCCTAATTTAACCCTAATCCTAAGCCTAATTCTATCCCTAGCCCTAATACTAACTCTAACTCTCTCCCTAGCCCTATCCAAAGTTCAAAACATATCCCTTAGCATAACCCAAAACCTACCCCAATCCCTAGCCCCAACCCTAACCTATCCATCACCCTAGCCCTAAAACTGGATGTAAAACATAAACTTAAGCCCAAACCTCACCCTAACACTAGCCCAAACCTAATGCTAATTGTAAAACTAGGCCTAACCGTACCCTAGCCCTAAAACAAAACCAAGCCATAATCCTAACCCTAACCCTTAACCTAAACCAAACACTAACCTTACACCTATCCCTAAACTTAGCCCTATTTTGAGTCCTAACCCTAACCATAGAAATAAACCTGACCCTGAGTCAGATCCTAACAGTACCCCTAGCTCTAAACATTGCCATAACACTAACCCCAGATAACTAGCCCTAATCAGAAAACTAGTTCTTATATTAGCCGTAGCCCTAATGCTAACAAAAATTCTAGCCCTAATCTGAGCACTGGCTCTAACCCTAACCCTAACCATACCTCTAACCCATTCCTTACCCTAAACCAAAACCTCACCCTAATGCTACTCTAGTCCTAACCTTAATCCTTAGCCTACACCAAACCCTAACTCTATTACTAGTCCTAAACCTAGCCCTCATTCTAGCTTTAACCCTAATCCTAACCCTGACACTTATTCTGACCCTAACACTAACGCTAGATCTAAATCTGACCCTAACCCTAAACCTAACCATAACACTACCCCTACTGGTAAACCTATACTTAAATCTAACGTTAACACTAGCACTAGACCAAACCTAATACTAAAGAGAGTCATAAATCTAGCCTTATCCCTAAACAAAAACCTAGCACTACCCTAACAATAAGCATTAACCTAACATAAAGACTAAACCTATCACTAGACCAAATGCTAGTTCTAATTGTGGCCCTAACCATAAAACTAACCTTAACGAATGATGACCCTTAATCTAATAGAAACCCTAGCTCTAAACCTTATCCTAAACCAAAACCTAACCCTAACACTAGACTTATCCACAACCCTGACCCTAACACTAGCCATAACCATATCCCTAGCTCTAACATTACTCATAGCCCTAACGTTAGCCTAAACATCTCACAAAACCTAGCCCTTATCCTAGCCCTAAACCTAGCCTTAATCATAACACTAACCATGACCTTAGACCTAACCCTAATGCTAATGCTTAGCATTAGACCTAAGCCTAGCTCAAACTCTAATCCTTAGTCAAAACATAACCCTAACCCTAAACCTAACCCTAGACCTGACTCAAAACCTAAACCTCACCCTAGGCCTAACCCTAGCTCAAATGCCTACACTTACCCTAAAACTAACCCTAACATTAACCCTAGACCTAATCCTAACCCTAACCTTAAACTGAACATTAAGCCTAGCCCTAATCTTAGCTCTAACCCTATCTGTTACCCTAAAGTTAAGCCTAATCCAAATGCTATCCCTAGGCATAATGATAACACTATCAGTAACACTAACCCTATACACTACTCTAAAACTTACAGGAATCATAAACCCATTTCCATCCATTACCCTAACTCTAACCCTAACCCACAGCTAATTCAAGCATTAACCCTAAATCTTAACCTAAATCAAAACCTACTGGGACCCTAACCCTAATAATACACCTAGCTCTAAACCTGACCCCTACACTAAACCTAACCCTTATACTAGACATAGCCATAACCTAACACTAAAACTAATACTAACCGTGAACCTAGACCTGACATTAGCCCCAGCCCCAATCCTAGCCCCAGCCCTAACACAAACCTTCAGCTTAACCCTAGGCTAGACTTAATCCTAACGTAAATACTAACCTTAGTCCTAACCCTAATTCTAACCCTCATCCTAGCCCTAAAGCTAGCTATAACCCTATCCCTTCCCCTAAACCTAATCCTACCCTAACACTAACCCTAACCTAGGCCTAATCCTAACACTAACCCTAGTGCTAATCCTAGCCCTAATTTAGCCCTAACCCTAAACCTACCTCTAACCCTAGCACAAAGACTAACTTGAACTCTCGCCCTAGTCCTATTTCTAGTTCTAACCCTATCCGTTACCATAACCCTAACACTGGCTCTAACCTTAGCCTTAAACCTAGACATAGCCCTAAACCTAGATCTAACCATAACAATAAATCTAAGCGTAAACTTCAGCCTACGACTAGCCCTAACACTATCGCTAATCATAAAACTAGCCCTAACCCTAGGCCTAGTTCTAAAACAAAACTGAGCCATAGCCCTATCCCTAACCCTAGCCTAACCTAAACCCTAGACCTGACATTAGCCCTATCTCTAGATCTAATCCTAGTTCTAAGCCTAGCCTTAATCCTACCCCTAATTTTAACCCTAACCCTAACCCTAATTTTATCCCTTGTCCTAGCACTAAACATAGCTGTAACATCATACCTTACCCTAAACCTAATGCTAACCCTAACCCTAGCCGTAAACCCAGGCCAAAATCTAACACTAACCCTAGAACTATTCCTAGCCCTAATTTAGCCCTAACAGTAAACCTAACCCTATCCCTATCCCTAAGACTAACTCTAACACTCGCCCTAGCCCTATACCTAGCTCTAAAAATATCCCTTACCATAACCCAAAAGCTAGGCCTATCCCTAGCCCCAAACTTAGCCATAACCTTCGCCCAAGGTTTAAAACTGGATCTAAAACTAAAATTAAGTATAAACCTCACCCTAACACTAGCCCTAACCCTAATGCTTATTGGAAAACTAGACCTAAATCTACCCTAACCCTAAAACAAAACTGAGCCATAACCCTAACCCTTAACAGAACCAAACCCTAAAGCTACACCTAGTCCTAAAAATATCCCTAATTTGAGTCCTAACACTAACCCTAGAGATAACCCTGACACTAACTCGGCCCCTAAAACTAATCCTAGCTCTAAACATTGCCCTAACACTAACCCTAGAACTAACACTAAACAGAAACCAAGTTCTTTCATTAGCGGTAGCCTTAATGATAACAAAAACACTAGCCCAAATCCGAGACCTAAACCTATTTTTTAACTCTAACCCTAACCCTAACCTTAGCCCTAAACCTAACCCTAACCCTACCTTAAACCCTATCCCTTTTCCTAAGTCAAACTCTAACCCTAATGCTACCATAGTCCTAAAATTAACCGTTCGCCTACCCCAAACCCTAACTCTATTACTAGTCCCATCCTATCCCTCATTCTAGCTCTAAACTTAACCCTAACCCTGACCTTTATACTGACCCTAACACTAAACCTAAGTCTAAACCTGACCCTAACACTAAACCGAAACCTAACACTTCCCATACCGGTAAAACTATACTTAAACCTAACAGTAACACTAGCACTAGATGAAACCTAATCCTAAATATAGTCATAAATCTAGCTCTAGCCCTAAACAAAAACCTAGCACTAGCCCTAACAATAACCGTTAACCTAACTTAAAGACTAACCCTATCCCTAGACCTAATGCTAGTCGTAATTCTGGCACTCACCCTAAACCTAACCCTATCCTGAAAATGACCCTTAACCCTAAACAAATTCTGGCTCTAAACCTTATCCAAACCCAAAATCTAACCCTAACACTGGACATATCCATAACCCTGACCCTAAAACTAGCCATAAATATATTCCTAGCTGTTATATTTCTCATAGCCCTAATGTTAGCCCTAAACTTCACACAAAACCTAGCCCTTATCCTAGCCCTAAACCTAGCCCTAATCATAACCCTAACCATAATCCTAGACCTAAGCCTAATCCTACACTCACCCTAGCCCTAAACCTAGCTCAAACTCTCACCCTTATCCTAAATATAAAACTAACCCTAACCCTAGCCCTGACTCTAACCCTAACCCTCACCCAAGATCTAACCCTAGCTCAAATGCTAATAAACTTATCCTAAAACTATGCCTGACACTAACCCTAGGCCTAACCCTAAACTTTGCCCTTATTGTAACCTTATCCCTAGCCCTAACCTTAGCTCTAACACTATCCATTACCCTAAAGATGAGCCTAACTCATATGCTAACCCTAGGTATAATGCTAACCCTATCGCTAACACTAACCCTATCCATTATTCTAAATCTAACCTGAACCCTAAACCTAATACTATTCATTACCCTATCCATAACCCTAACCCTAAAGCTAATTCAATCCTTAACCCTAAAACTTAACCTAAACCAAACCCTACCCAGACTCTGACCCTAGTAATACACCTAGCTTTAAACCTGACCCTTACCTAAACCTAACCCTTCGACTAGACCTAGCAGTATCCTAACCCTAAAACTAACACTAACCATAAATCTAGACATGACATTAGCCCTATCACTAATCCTAGCCCTAGCCCTAACACAAACCCTCATCCTGGCCCTACACATAGTCTTAATCCTAACCCTAGCTCTAACCCTAATTCTAACCCTCTCCCTAGCCCTAAACCTAGCTATAACCCCATCCCTTCCCCTAATCCTAACCCTATCCCTCGGCCTAAACCTAGCCCTAAATCTAGCCCTAATTTAGCCCTAACCCTAAACCTAACCCTAACCCTAACCCTAGCCCTAATACTAACTCTAACTCTCGCCCTAGCCCTATTTCTAGTTCTAACTCTATCTGTTAATAACCCTAACACTAGCCCTAAACTTAGCCCTAAACATAGCCATAACCCTAAACCTAGATATAACCATAAAAATAAATCTAAGCCTAAAAATCACCATACCACTAGCACTAACACTATCACTAATCCTAAAAGTAGCCCTAGCTGGAAAACAAAACTGTGACAAAGCCCTAACTCTAACCATAACCAAAGCATAATCCTAGACTTGACATTAGGCCTATCCCTAATTCTTATCCTAATCCTTACACAAATCATAACCCTACACCTAGCCTTAACCCTAGCCCTAATTCGAGTCTATCGCTAACTCTGATCAGTAACACTGATCCTGACTCTGATGGTAACACTAACCCTATCTCTAATCATCACCCTAAACCTAAATCTAATCTATACACTAGATTTAGACATAATGCTAAACTTAACACTAGCCCTAATCATAACCCTAGTTCTAACATTAACCCTAGTCCTAAATAGCCATAACCTAATTCAAAACCTAGACCTAATCAGAGCCCTAACCCTGGGTTTAAACCTAGCCCTAACCCTAACCCTAGCCCTAATACTTAACCTGAACCTAACCATAAACCTAAACCTTGTCCTAACCCGAAATCTAACCCAAACCATAGCCCCTAATACTAACCATAATCCTACCCCTATTACTAGCTCTAATCTTATCCATTACCCTAACCATAACCCTAACCAAATTCTAACCCTAGACATGACCCTAACCATAGCCCTACCTAACCATAACCCTAGTCCTAACAGTAGCTCTAATCTAATCTATTGCCCTAACCATAACCATAACTGAATTCTATCCCTAGGCCTAAACCTAACCCTATCCCTAACCCTAAAACTGTTCATTACTCTAAATCTAACCTTAAACCTAAACTTAACCGTATCCATTTACCCCAACCCTAACACTAACCCTAATGCTAATTTGAGCCCTAAGCCTAATCCTTAACCTAACACATACCCTAACCCTGAGTCTGACCTTAATAATACCCCTAGCTGTAAACCTGACCCTAACCTTCAAACTAACACTTACAATAGACCTGGTCATAATCCTTAGCCTAAAACTATCCCTAACCATAACCCTAGACCTGACATTAGCCCTATCCCTAATCCTAGCCCTAACCCTAACACAAATCCTAGCCCTAATCCTATCCCTATGCCTAGTCTTAATCCTAACCCTAACATTAACCCTAGTTCTAACCCTAATTTTATGCTTTTCCCTAGCCCTAAATGTAGCTGTAACATCATACCTTACCCTAACCCTAATGCTAAACCTAACCCTAGCACTAAACCTAGGTCTAAACCTACAACTAACCATTGCTCTAATCTAGCCCTAATTAGCCCAACCCTAAACCTAACACTATCCCTAGCCCTAAGACTAACTCTAACTCTTGCCCTAGCCCTATCCCTAGTTCTAAACCAATCTGTTACCATAACCCAAACCCTGTCCCTATCCCTAGCCCTAACCCTAGCCCTAACTTCATCCTAGCCTTAAACCTGGATCTAACCCTAACATTAAGCTTAAAGCTCAATCCAACACTAGCCCTAACCCTAATGCTAATTGGAAAACTATCCCTAAGAGTACCCTAACCCAAAACAAAATTGAGCCCTAACCCTAACCCTAACCCTTAACCTAAACCAAACACTAACCCTACACCTAACCCTAAATGTGACCCTAAATTGAGTCCTAACCCTAACCATAGAAGTAACCCTGAACCTTACTTGGACCCTAACAGTAACTCTAGCTCTAAACATTGCCCTAAAGCTAACCCTAGAACTAACCCTAATCAGAATCCTAGTTCTTTCATTAACTGTAGCCCTAATGCTAACACAAACCCTTGCCCTATTCCGAGGCCTAAACCTAGGTATAACCCTAAATCTAACCCTAACTCTACCTCTAACCCTATCCCTTACCCTAAGCCAAACCCTCATCCTAATGCTACCCTAGTCCTAACAAGAATCCTTAGCCTACCCCAAACCCTATCTCTATTACTAGTCCTAACCCTAGCTCTCATTCTAGCTTTAACACTAACTCTAACCCTGACCTTTATTCTGACTGTAACACTAATCCTAGGTCTAAACCTGACACTAACCCTAAAGCACACCCTAACTCTACCCCTACTGGTAGGCCTATACCTAAACCTAACAATAACACTAGAAGTAGACTAAACCTAATCCTAAATAGAGTCATAAATCGAGCCTTAGCCCTAAGCAAAAACCTAGCACTAGCCCTAACCATAACTGTTAACCTAATGTAAAGACTAACTCTATCCCTAGACCCAACACTAGTCCTAAATCTGGCTCTCACCCTAACCCTAACCCTAACCCTAACCCTCACAATGACTGTTACCCTAAAACAAACCCTAGCTCTAAATCTTTTTTTTTATTTTTTATTGTTGGCTGTTCAAAACATTACATAGTTCTTGATATATCATATTTCACAATTTGATTCAAGTGGGTTATGAGCTCCCATTTTTACCCCATATACAGATTGCAGAATCACATCAGTTACACATCCATTGATTTACATATTGCCATACTAGTGTCTGTTGTATTCTGCTGTCTTTCCTATCCTCTACTATCCCCCCTCCCCTCCCCTCCCCTCCCCTCTTCTCTCTCTGCCCCCTTTACTGACATTCGTTTGTCCCCCTTGTATTATTTTTCCCCTTCCCCTCACTTCCTCTTGTATGTACTTTTGTATACCTCTGAGGGTCTCCTTCCATTTCCATGCATTTTCCCTTCTCTCTCCCTTTCCCTCCCACCTCTCATCCCTGTTTAATGTTAATCTTCTTCTCATGCTCTTCGACCCTACTCTGTTCTTAGCTACTCTCCTTATATCAAAGAAGACATTTGACATTTGTTTTTTAGGGATTGGCTAGCTTCACTTAGCATAATCTGCTCTAATGCCATCCATTTCCCTGTAAATTCTATGATTTTGTCATTTTTTAATGCAGAGTAATACTCCATTGTGTATAAATGCCACATTTTTTTTATCCATTCATCCATTGAAGGGCATCTAGGTTGGTTCCACAGTCTAGCTATTGTGAATTGTGCTGCTATGAACATCGATGTAGCAGTGTCCCTGTAGCATGCTCTTTTTAGGTCTTTAGGGAATAGACCGAGAAGGGGAATAGCTGGGTCAAATGGTGGCTCCATTCCCAGCTTTCCAAGAAATCTCCATACTGCTTTCCAAATTGGCTGCACCAATTTGCAGTCCCACCAGCAATGTACAAGTGTACCCTTTTCCCCACATCCTCGCCAGCACTTGTTGTTGTTTGACTTCATAATGGCTGCCAATCTAACTGGAGTGAGATGGTATCTTAGGGTGGTTTTGATTTGCATTTCTCTGACTGCTAGAGATGGTGAGCATTTTTTCATGTACTTGTTGATTGACTGTATGTCCTCCTCTGAGAAGTGTCTGTTCAGGTCCTTGGCCCATTTGTTGATTGGGTTGTTTGTTCTCTTATTGTCTAATTTTTTGAGCTCTTTGTATACTCTGGATATTAGGGCTCTATCTGAAGTGTGAGGAGTAAAGATTTGTTCCCAGGATGTAGGCTCTCTATTTACCTCTCTTATTGTATCTTTTGCTGAGAAAAAACTTTTTAGTTTGAGTAAGTCCCATTTGTTGATTCTAGTTATTAACTTTTGTGCTATGGGTGTCCTATTGAGGAATTTGGAGCCCGACCCCACCGACTGTAGATCGTAGCCAACTTTTTCTTCTATCAGACGGCGCGTCTCTGATTTGATATCAAGCTCCTTGATCCATTTTGAATTAACTTTTGTGCATGGCGAGAGAAAGGGATTCAGTTTCATTTTGTTGCATATGGATTTCCAGTTTTCCCAGCACCATTTGTTGAAGATGCTATCCTTCCTCCATTGCATGCTTTTAGACCCTTTATCAAATATAAGATAGTTGTAGTTTTGTGGATTGGTTTCTGTGTCCTCTATTCTGTACCATTGGTCCACCCGCCTGTTTTGGTACCAGTACCATGCTGTTTTTGTTACTATTGCTCTGTAATATAGTCTGAAGTCTGGTATCGCTATACCGCCTGATTCACACTTCCTGCTTAGCATTGTTTTTGCTATTCTGGGTCTTTTATTTTTCCATATGAATTTCATGATTGCTTTCTCTATTTCTACAAGAAATGCCGTTGGGATTTTGATTGGCATTGCATTAAACCTATAGAGAACTTTTGGTAATATCGCCATTTTGATGATGTTAGTTCTGCCTATCCGTGAACAGGGTATATTTTTCCATCTTCTAAGATCTTCTTCTATTTCTCTCTTTAGGGTTCTGTAGTTTTCATTGTATAAGTCTTTCACCTCTTTTGTTAGGTTGATTCCCAAGTATTTTATTTTTTTTGAAGATATTGTGAATGGAGTGGTTGTCCTCATTTCCATTTCAGAGGATTTGTCGCTGATATACAGGAATGCCTTTGATTTATGCGTGTTGATTTTATATCCTGCCACTTTGCTGAATACATTTATTAGCTCTAATAGTTTCTTTGTAGACCCTTTTGGGTCTGCTAGGTATAGAATCATGTCATCTGCAAATAGTGATAATTTAAGTTCTTCTTTTCCTATTTTGATGCCTTTAATTTCTTTCGTCTGTCTAATTGCTCTGGCCAGTGTTTCGAGAACTATGTTGAACAGAAGTGGTGAGAGAGGGCATCCCTGTCTTGTTCCAGATTTTAGAGGGAATGCGTTCAATTTTTCTCCATTCAGAATGATGCTAGCCTGAGGCTTAGCATAGATTGCTTTTACAATATTGAGGTATGTTCCTGTTATCCCTAGTTTTTCTAGAGTTTTGAACATAAAGGGATGCTGTACTTTGTCGAATGCTTTTTCCGCATCTATCGAGATGATCATATGGTTCTTATTTTTAAGTCTATTGATGTGGTGAATAACATTTATTGATTTCCTTATATTGAACCAGCCTTGCATCCCAGGGATGAATCCTACTTGATCATGGTGCACAATTTTTTTGATGTGCCTTTGTATCCGAGTGGCCAGAATTTTATTGAGGATTTTTGCATCTAGGTTCATTAGAGATATTGGTCTGTAGTTTTCTTTCTTTGAAGTGTCTTTGTCTGGTTTAGGTATCAGGGTGATGTTGGCCTCGTAGAATGAATTTGGAAGTTCTCCCTCTTTTTCTATTTCCCGAAGTAGCTTGAAAAGTATTGGTATTAGTTCCTCTTTAAAGGTTTTGTAAAACTCTGCTGTATACCCATCCGGTCCTGGGCTTTTCTTAGTTGGTAGTCTTTTGATGGTTTCTTCTATTTCCTCAATTGATATTGGTCTGTTTAGGTTGTCTATATCCTCCTGACTCAATCTGGGCAGATCATATGACTTAAGAAATTTATCGATGCCTTCACTATCTTCTAATTTATTGGAGTATAAGGATTCAAAATAATTTTTGATTATCTTCTGTATTTCTGAAGTGTCTGTTGTGATATTGCCTCTTTCATCCCGTATGTTAGTGATTTGAGTTCTCTCTCTTCTTCTCTTCGCTAGCATGGCTAAGGGTCTGTCGATTTTGTTTATTTTTTCAAAGAACCAACTTTTAGTTTTGTCAATTTTTTCAATTGTTTCTTTTGTTTCGATTTCATTGATTTCAGCTCTGATTTTAATTATTTCTTGCCTTCTACTTCTTTTGCTGTTGTTTTGCTCTTCTTTTTCTAGGATTTTGAGATGAAGTATGAGATCATTTATTTGTTGGTTTTTTCTTTTTTTAAGGAATGAACTCCAAGCAATGAATTTTCCTCTTAGAACTGCTTTCAATGTGTCCCATAGATTCTGATATGTTGTGTCTGTGTTTTCATTAATCTCTAAGAATTTTTTAATTTCCTCCTTGATGTCTTCTATAACCCATTGATCATTCAGTAACCTATTGTTCATTCTCCAAGTGATATATTCTTTTTCCTTCCTTCTTTTATCGTTGATTTTCAGTTCCATTCCATTATGATCAGATAGGATGCATGGTATTATCTCTACTCCTTTGTATTGTCTAAGAGTTTCCCTGTGACATAATATATGATCTATTTTTGAGAAGGATCCATGTGCTGCTGAGAAAAAAGTGTAACTGTTTGATGTTGGGTGGTATATTCTATATATGTCAATTAAGTCTAGGTTATTAATTGTGTTATTGAGTTCTATGGTTTCCTTATTCAACTTTTGTTTGGAAGATCTGTCCAGTGGTGAGAGAGGTGTGTTGAAGTCTCCCATGATTATTGTATGGTGGTCTATTAGACTCTTGAACTTGAGAAGAGTTTGTTTGATGAACATAGCTGCACCATTGTTTGGGGCATATATATTTATGATTGTTATGTCTTGTTGGTGTATGGTTCCCTTGAGCAGTATGTAGTGTCCCTCTTTATCCCTTTTGATTAACTTTGGCTTAAAATCTATTTTATTTGATATGAGTATGGATACTCCTGCTTGTTTCCGAAGTCCATATGAGTGATATGATTTTTCCCAACCTTTCACCTTCAGCCTATGTATGTCTTTTCCTATCAAATGCGTCTCCTGTAGGCAGCATATTGTTGGGTCTTGTTTTGTGATCCATTCTACTAGCCTGTGTCTCTTGATTGGTGAGTTTAAGCCATTAACATTTAGGGTTATTATTGAGATATGGGTTGTTCTTCCAGCCATATTTGTTTATTTATGTTACTAAACATGGTTTGTTTTCCACTTTGATTATTTTCCCTCCTTTAGTGTCCTACCTCCCACTGTTGGTTTTCATTGTTATTTTCCATTTCCTCTTCCTGTAATGTTTTGCCAAGGATGTTTTGAAGAGATGGTTTTCTAGCTGCAAATTCTTTTAACTTTTGTTTATCGTGGAAGGTTTTAATTTCATCTTCCATCCTGAAGCTTAATTTCGCTGGAAACACAATTCTTGGTTGGAACCCATTTTCTTTCAGTGTTTGAAATATGTTATTCCAGGATCTTCTAGCTTTCAGAGTCTGTGTTGAAAGATCAGCTGTTATCCTGATTGGCTTACCCCTAAATGTGATCTGCTTCCTTTCTCTTGTAGCTTTTAAAATTCTCTCCTTGTTCTGTATGTTGGGCATCTTCATTATAATGTGTCTAGGTGTGGGTCTCTTATGATTTTGCACATTCGGCGTCCTGTAGGCTTCTAGGATTTGGGGTTCTGTCTCATTCTTCAAGTCTGGGAAGTTTTCTCGAATTATTTCATTGAATAGATTGCTCATTCCTTTGGTTTGAAACTCTGTTCCTTCCTGTATCCCAATGACTCTTAAATTTGGTCTCTTGATGTTATCCCATATTTCTTGGATGTTCTGCTCATGGTTTCTTAACAGTCTTGCTGAGCTGTCTATGTTCTTTTCAAGTTGAAATACTTTATCTTCATTGTCTGATGTTCTGTCTTCTAAGTGTTCTACTCTGCTGGTAGTATTCTCAATTGAGTTTTTAAGTTGGCTTATTGCTTCCTGCATTTCTAGGATTTCTGTTTGTTTGTTTTTTATAACCTCTATTTCCCTGTATAGTTGATCTTTTGCTTCTTGGATTTGTTTATGTAATTCATTGTTGAAGTGATCTTTCATTGTCTGATTTTGCTGTCTGATGTCTTCCTTGAGACTCCAGATCATCTGAAGCATGTATATCCTGAATTCTTTATCTGACATTCCATCAGCTGCAGCTATTACCTCTTCTAAACTTGAGTTGACCTGCAATGCTTGTGGTCCTTTCTTTCCTTGTCTCTTCATACTGTTCGCGTTCCTTTCTACTTGGTGAAACTGTTGTGCTATTGAATTTTCCCCCTATATATTTATATTGGTCTTGTATAGTTGCAAAGTCTCCCTCGCAGGCACGGGCGGCGGCTCTGCCCCTCCGCCAATTGGGGCAATGTGCCTACCACGCCGGCAGGCCGCTGGGCCTGCTCTGCCAGTCGGTAGCAGGTCCGCCGTCCTTGCAGGCGCGGGCGGCGGCTCTGTCCCTCTGCGGGCCGCTAGGCTTGTTCTGTCGGTGGTCGCCGTTCTGTCTACTTTGCAGGCGCAGGCAGCGGCACTGCCCCTCTGCAGGCCTCTGGGGCTGTACTGCCAGTGGGTCGCAGGTCCGCCTACTTTGCAGGCGTGGGGGGGGGGGCGGCTCTACCATTCCTCAGGCCACTGGGCCTGTTCTGTCTCTCGGTTGCAGGTCTGACCTGTTCTGATGGTGGTCTCAGTTCCGACTACCTTGCAGGCGCGGGGGGGAGGGGGCAGCTCTGCCTCTCAGCAGGCCGCTGCTCCTCTTCTGCCGGTGGGTCGCAGGCCCGCCTACCTTGCAGGAGTGATTGGAAGCTCTGTCCCGCCGCGGGCCACTGGGCCTTTTCTGTCGGTGGTCTCCCTTCCCCTACCTGGCAGGCGAGGGGGGTGGGGGGCGGCTCTGCCCCTCAGCAGGCTGCTGGGCCTGCTCTGTCTTTGGTCCCAGTTCCCTCTACTATGCCAGCGCAGGGGGAGGGGGCAGCTCAGCCTCTCAGCAGGCGGCTGCTCCTCTTCTGCCGGTGGGTCGCAGGCCCGCCTACCTTGCAGGAGTGATTGGAAGCTCTGTCCCGCCGCGGGCCACTGGGCCTTTTCTGTCGGTGGTCACCCTTCCCCTACCTGGCAGGCGAGGGGGGTGGGGGGCGGCTCTGCCCCTCAGCAGGCCGCTGGGCCTGCTCTGTGTTTGGTCCCAGTTCCCTCTACTATGCTGGCGCAGGGGGAGGGGGCGGCTCAGCCTCTCAGCAGGCGGCTGCTCCTCTTCTGCCGGTGGGTCACAGGCCCGCCTACCTTGCAGGAGTGATTGGAAGCTCTGTCCCGCCCTGGGCCACTGGGCCTTTTCTGTCGGTGGTCACCCTTCCCCTACCTGGCAGGCGAGGGGGGTGGGGGGCAGCTCTGCCCCTCAGCAGGCCGCTGGGCCTGCTCTGTGTTTGGTCCCAGTTCCCTCTACTATGCCGGCGCAGGGGGAGGGGGCGGCTCAGCCTCTCAGCAGGCGACTGCTCCTCTTCTGCCGGTGGGTCGCAGGCCCGCCTACCTTGCAGGAGTGATTGGAAGCTCTGTCCCGCCCTGGGCCACTGGGCCTTTTCTGTCGGTGGTCACCCTTCCCCTACCTGGCAGGCGAGGGGGGTGGGGGGCGGCTCTGCCCCTCAGCAGGCCGCTGGGCCTGCTCTGTCTTTGGTCCCAGTTCCCTCTACTATGCCGGCGCAGGGGGAGGGGGCGGCTCAGCCTCTCAGCAGGCGACTGCTCCTCTTCTGCCGGTGGGTCGCAGGCCCGCCTACCTTGCAGGAGTGATTGGAAGCTCTGTCCCGCCCTGGGCCACTGGGCCTTTTCTGTCGGTGGTCACCCTTCCCCTACCTGGCAGGCGAGGGGGGTGGGGGGCGGCTCTGCCCCTCAGCAGGCCGCTGGGCCTGCTCTGTCTTTGGTCCCAGTTCCCTCTACTATGCCGGTGCAGGGGGAGGGGGCGGCTCAGCCTCTCAGCAGGCGACTGCTCCTCTTCTGCCGGTGGGTCGCAGGCCCGCCTACCTTGCAGGAGTGATTGGAAGCTCTGTCCTGCCCTGGGCCACTGGGCCTTTTCTGTCGGTGGTCACCCTTCCCCTACCTGGCAGGCGAGGGGGGTGGGGGGCGGCTCTGCCCCTCAGCAGGCCGCTGGGCCTGCTCTGTGTTTGGTCCCAGTTCTCTCTACTATGCCGGCGGAGGGGGAGGGGGCGGCTCAGCCTCTCAGCAGGCGACTGCTCCTCTTCTGCCGGTGGGTCGCAGGCCCGCATACCTTGCAGGAGTGATTGGAAGCTCTGTCCCGCCCTGGGCCACTGGGCCTTTTCTGTCGGTGGTCACCCTTCCCCTACCTGGCAGGCGAGGGGGGTGGGGGGCGGCTCTGCCCCTCAGCAGGCCGCTGGGCCTGCTCTGTCTTTGGTCCCAGTTCCCTCTACTATGCCGGCACAGGGGGAGGGGGCGGCTCAGCCTCTCAGCAGGCGGCTGCTCCTCTTCTGCCGGTGGGTCACAGGCCCGCCTACCTTGCAGGAGTGATTGGAAGCTCTGTCCCGCCCTGGGCCACTGGGCCTTTTCTGTCGGTGGTCACCCTTCCCCTACCTGGCAGGCGAGGGGGGTGGGGGGCAGCTCTGCCCCTCAGCAGGCCGCTGGGCCTGCTCTGTGTTTGGTCCCAGTTCCCTCTACTATGCCGGCGCAGGGGGAGGGGGCGGCTCAGCCTCTCAGCAGGCGACTGCTCCTCTTCTGCCGGTGGGTCGCAGGCCCGCCTACCTTGCAGGAGTGATTGGAAGCTCTGTCCCGCCCTGGGCCACTGGGCCTTTTCTGTCGGTGGTCACCCTTCCCCTACCTGGCAGGTGAGGGGGGTGGGGGGCGGCTCTGCCCCTCAGCAGGCCGCTGGGCCTGCTCTGTCTTTGGTCCCAGTTCCCTCTACTATGCCGGCGCAGGGGGAGGGGGCGGCTCAGCCTCTCAGCAGGCGACTGCTCCTCTTCTGCCGGTGGGTCGCAGGCCCGCCTACCTTGCAGGAGTGATTGGAAGCTCTGTCCCGCCCTGGGCCACTGGGCCTTTTCTGTCGGTGGTCACCCTTCCCCTACCTGGCAGGCGAGGGGGGTGGGGGGCGGCTCTGCCCCTCAGCAGGCCGCTGGGCCTGCTCTGTCTTTGGTCCCAGTTCCCTCTACTATGCCGGCGCAGGGGGAGGGGGCGGCTCAGCCTCTCAGCAGGCGACTGCTCCTCTTCTGCCGGTGGGTCGCAGGCCCGCATACCTTGCAGGAGTGATTGGAAGCTCTGTCCTGCCCTGGGCCACTGGGCCTTTTCTGTCGGTGGTCACCCTTCCCCTACCTGGCAGGCGAGGGGGGTGGGGGGCGGCTCTGCCCCTCAGAAGGCCGCTGGGCCTGCTCTGTGTTTGGTCCCAGTTCTCTCTACTATGCCGGCGGAGGGGGAGGGGGCGGCTCAGCCTCTCAGCAGGCGACTGCTCCTCTTCTGCCGGTGGGTCGCAGGCCCGCATACCTTGCAGGAGTGATTGGAAGCTCTGTCCCGCCCTGGGCCACTGGGCCTTTTCTGTCGGTGGTCACCCTTCCCCTACCTGGCAGGCGAGGGGGGTGGGGGGCGGCTCTGCCCCTCAGCAGGCCGCTGGGCCTGCTCTGTCTTTGGTCCCAGTTCCCTCTACTATGCCGGCACAGGGGGAGGGGGCGGCTCAGCCTCTCAGCAGGCGGCTGCTCCTCTTCTGCCGGTGGGTCGCAGGCCCGCCTACCTTGCAGGAGTGATTGGAAGCTCTGTCCCGCCCTGGGCCACTGGGCCTTTTCTGTCGGTGGTCACCCTTCCCCTACCTGGCAGGCGAGGGGGGTGGGGGGCGGCTCTGCTCCTCAACAGGCCGCTGGGCCTGCTCTGTGTTTGGTCCCAGTTCTCTCTACTATGCCGGTGCAGGGGGAGGGGGCCCCTAGCTCTAAATCTTATCATAACCCAAAACCTAACTAGAACACTAGACATATCCATAACCCTAACCCTAAAACTAGCCATAACCTTATCCTAGCTCTTACATTACCCATATCCCTAATGATAGCCATAAACCTCACACAAAAGTTGCCCTTATCCTAGCCCTAAACCTAGTCCTTATTGTAACCCTAACCATAAGCCTAGACCTAAACCTAACCCTAACCCTCGCCCTAACCCTAATTCTAGCTCAAACTCTAACCTTAATCTAAACATAACTCTAACCCTAACCCTAACATCAGCCCCTGACTCTAACCCTAACCCTCACAATAGCCCTAATCCTAGCTCAAACGCTAACACTTAACCCAAACCTAACCCTGACATGAACCCTAGGCCTAACCCTAACCCTAGTCCTAATTCTAACCTTAACTCTAGCTGTAACCTTAGGTCGGACCCTATCCATTACCCTAAAGATAAGACTAACCCAAATGCTAACACTAGGTCTAACGCTAACACTATTGCTAACAGTAACCCTATTCATTACTGTAAACCTAACCTGAACCCTGAACCTAACCCTATCAATTACCCTAACCCAAACCCTAGCCCTATTCCTAATGCTAATTCAAGCCTTAACCCTAAATTTTAACCTAAACCAAACCCTACTCGAACCCTGACCCTAATAATACACCTAGCTTTAAACCTGACCCTTAACCTAAACCTAACCCTAAAACTAACCATAACCATGAACCCAGACCTGACATTAGCCCCAGTCCTAATCCTAGCCCTAACCCTAACACAAACACTAGTCCTCATCTTAGGCCTATACCTAGCCTTAATCCTAACCCAAACCCTAATTCTAGCCCTATCTCTAATTTTAACCCTTGCCTTAGACCTGAACTTAGGTATAACTCCATCCTTTCCTCTAACCTTATCAATAACCCTAACACTAACATTAACCATATCTCTAGCCTAACCATAGGCCTAACCCTAAAACTAACCCTAGCACTAATCGTACCTTAAATTTAGCCCAAACCCTAACTGTATCCCTAACCTTGGCCTAAGACTAACTCTAACTCTCCCCCTAGACCTATTTCTAGTTCTAACCCTATCCATTAAAATAAACCTAACACAAACCCTAACATTAGCCCAAACCCTAAGCCTAAACCCTACCCTAGATCTAACCATAACTCTACATTTGACCCTAACCCTAAGCCTAATCCTCAACCTACCACTAGATCTAACACTATTGCTAATCCTAATACTAGTCATAACCCTAGCTTTATCCCTTAAACAAAACTGAGCCATTGTCCTAACCCTAAATGTTAACCTAAACCAAACCCTAAACCTAAACCTAGCCATAACTTCTACCTTTAAATCATGTCCTAGTCCTAAAATTAACCCTGACCCTGATATATTCTAACACTAACCTTAATTCTAAATATCACACTAACCCTAAAGATAGTGCTAACACTAGATCTAGACCAAATACTATCTCTAATCATAACCTCAGTTCTTATATTAGCCATAGCCTTAATCTGAGCCCTAACCCTAAAAGTAAACCTAAACCTAAACCTAGCCCTATCCCTAACCCTAACCCTAAACCTAGGCCTCAACCTAGCTCTAACTGTATCACTTACCCTAAGCCTAACCCTATCCGTAATGCTAACCTTAGTCCTAATCCTAATCCATAGCCTAATCCAAACCCTAACCCTATTACTAGTCCTAACTCCAGCCCTCATTCTAGCTCTAACCCTAAATCAAATCCTTACCCTAACACAAACTCTCAGTCTAAATCTGACCCTAACCTTGAACCAAACCCTAAAACTAGCCCTACTAGTAAACTTATACCTAAACCTAACCCTAACACAAACCCTATATATATGCCTAATCCTATATATAGCCATAACTCTAGACCTAGACCTAAAAAAACCTGAGCCCTAGCCCTAACTTAATCCTTAACCAAAGCAAACACTAACCCTATCCCTAGGCCTAACCCTAGTCCTAATTCTGGCTTTCACCCTAAACCTAACTCTAACCCGAACACTGACCCTAGCACTAACACTAAACCTAGCTCTAAACCTGAACCTAATCCTAAACCTAAACCTAACTCTAGACATAGCAATAACCCTAACCCTAAAACTAGCTCTAATCAGAACCCTAGATCTTACATTACATATAGCCTTAACCCTGGGCCTAACCCTAACACAAAACCTAGCCCAAATCCGATGCCTAATCCTACCCTAAGCATAACCATAATCCTAAATGTAGTCCTAACCCTAACCCTCGCCTTAGACATAACACTAGCTAAAAGCCTAATCCTTAGCATAAACATAACCCTAGCCCTATTTGTAAACATAAACCTAACCCTACCCCAATCCTAACCTTAACCCTAGTGCTAACCCTAGCTCTAACCCTAACATTACCCTAACCCTAATAATAACCCTAGCCCTAAACCTAACCCTATTTCTAACCCTAATCATAAACCTAACCCTCAACCTAACCCTTAACCTAACCCTTGCCATAAACTTAACCCTAAACCTCCCATGAATCAAAAATAAACCTATCCTAAACCTAAATTTAATCATTACCTAAACTTAACACTAAATCTAATCTTACATCTAATCCAATACATTATTCTAAAACTAACCCTAAACCTAATGAAAACCCTAGCCCTAACCCCAACCCTAACCCTAACCATAACCATAACCCTAACCTAGATCTAACACTAAACCTAACACTCCCCCTAGCCCTAACCATAGCTTAAACCCTAACCCTTACCCTAACCCTAACCCTAGCCCTAGCCCTAATCATAACCCTAACCCTATGCCTAACCCTAACATTAAACCTAGCGCTAATCCTAGCCCTAATATAGCCCTATTCCTAACCCTAATCCGAACCCTAGAATTAAGACTAACTATAATTCTCACACAAGACCTATCCCTACTTCTAACCCTATCCCTTACAGTAACCCTTACCCAAGCCCTAACCCTAGTCATTGCACTATCCTTAGCCCTAGCACTAAGTCCAGATCAAAACCTACCTCTAAAACTAACCCTAACCTGATGCCTCAACCTAACCCTGAAATTAGCTCTAACCCTAATGCTAATCCTAAAATTAGCGCTAACCCTAGCCCTAGCCCCAAAACAAAACTGAGTTATACCCCTAACACTAACCCTTACCCTAGACCAAACCCTAACCATACACCAACACTAACCCTACCCCTAATTTGAAACCTAACCCTAATCCTAAATCTAAATGACCCTGACTCATATCCAAACACTAAACCTAACTCTAAACATCACCCTAACCTTAAACCTAACCCTATTACTAGCCCTAGCCCTAAACTTAACCCTAAAACTAACCCTAATCATAATCCTATTTCTTACAATAGCCATAACCATAACACTAGCCCTAACCCTAATACAACTCTAGCCCTAATCCAAGCCCTAACACGAGATTTAAACCTAAACCTAACTCTAAAATTAGTTCGAATCCTAGCTGTAACCCTATCCCTTACCCTAAGACAAACCCTCACCCTAATGCTAACTGTATTCTTAGCACTAATCCTTAGCCTAACCAAAACCTAACTCTATAACTAGTCCTAACCCTAGCCTTCATTCTAGATCTAACCATAACCCAAAACCTAACCCTATCCCTGACCATTATTCTGACCCTAACACTAATCTTAACTCTAAATCTAAACCTCACCCTAAACTGAACACTAACATTAGCCCTAAAGGTAACCTTATACCTAAACCTAACCCTAACTCTAGCCCTAGACCTAAATGTAATCCTAAATCTAGCTATAACTATAGCTCTAGACCTAAAGAAAAGCTAGACCTAGCCTTAACCATAACCCTTAACCTAACCAAAACTCTAATCCTACCTCTAGACCCAACTCTAGTCCTAATTCTGGCTTTAACCCTAACCATTACCCTACCCGAACATTGTCCCTGACACTAACACTAACCATAGCTTTAAACTTCACCCTAACCCCAAAACTAACCCTAAAACTACACCTAGCCCTAACGTTAACCATAAAACTAGTCTTAATCATTACTCTAGTTTTTACATTAGCCATAGCCCTAACCTATCACAAAACCTAGCCCTCATCCAAGCCCTACCTTAGCTTTAACCCTAAAGCTCACCCTAACAATAACCCTAGCCCTAACTATAACCCTAAGCCTAGACCTAATCCTAACCATAAACCTAGCCCTAACCCAAGTTCTAACCCTATTCATTACCCTAAGATAACTATAATCCTTATGTTAAAACTAGGCGGGACCCTAATCCTAGCACTAGCCTTAACCCTACCCATTAACCTACACCTATCCTGAACCCTAAACCTAACTTTGTCATTACCCCATCCCTAAACATAAGACTAATTTGAGCCATAAACTTAAATGTTAACCTAACACTAATCCTAAACTTGACCCTGACTCTAATAATACCCATAGCTCTAAACCTGACCCTAGCAAGAAACCCAAACTTTACAATAGATTTATCCATAAACCTAACCCTAAAACTATCCCTAACCATACCCTAGACCTGACATTAGCCCTAGCTCTAATCCTAGCCCTAACCCTAATAAAACAGTTAACCAACATCCTAGCCATGAACCTTGCCTTAATCATAAACCTAACCCTAATATTAATCCTAACCTAACCCTGAATCTCACCCTAGTCCTAAAACTAGCTATATTCCCATCCCTTACCCTAAATCTAACCCTAGGCCTCAACCTAAAACTAACCCTAGCCCTAACCCTAGGACTAAACCTAACACTGACCCTAGCCCTAAGACTAACTCTAACTCTCACACTAGCTCTATACCTAGTTCTAACCCTATCCCTTACCATAACCATACAGCTAGCCCTAAACATAGCCCTACCCTAGCCCTATACTTAGCCCTATCTCAAAACCTAGATCTAAACCTAACTCTAAATTTAACCCAAACCCTAAGACTAAAACTAGCCATAATTCTACTCCCATCCCTAACACTTAACCTAAGCCCAAATCTCACACTTACACTAGTCCTAACCCTAAGACTAATCTTAAAACTAGCCCTAACCCTATCCTGAGCCCTAAAATAAAACTGAGTCATAGCCCTAACATAACCCTTAACCTAAACCAAACCATAACCATAACCTAACCCTAATCTATCCCTAATTATAGTATAACCCCAACCCTAAAACTAACCCTAACCCTGACTCTGACCATAACACTAACCCTGGCTCTAAACATCATCATCACTGTAAACCTAACCTTAACACTAAACCTAGACCTAAGTCTAACCCTATAACTAGCAGTAATCATAAACCTACTTCATACAGTAGTGGTAGCCTTAACCCTAGCCCTAACCTAACCCAAAACCTAGACTTAATCTTAGTCCTAAATCTAACTTTAACCCTAAACTTAAATCTAACCCTAACCCAAACACTAGCCCTAATCCTATACATATCCCTAGCCCTAACCTTAGGGCTAACCCTATCCATTACCCTAATGATAACCCTAACCCTTCTGAAAACCCTATGCCTAACCCTAACCCTATAAATTATACTAAACCAAACCTAAACCCTAAATCTAACCCTGTCATTACCCTAACCATAAATCTAACTCTAATTTGAGCCCTGCACCTAAACACTAACTTAATCCAAACCCTAATCCTGACCCTGATTCCACCCTAGATCTAAACTGGACCCTAATCATTACACTGGACCAAGCCATAAACCTAACACTTAATCTATCCCTAACTGTAACCCTAGTCCTGAAATTAGCCATAACCCTAATACTATCCATAACCCTAAAACAAATCCTAGTCCTCATCATGGCCCTAAACATAGCCTTAATCATAACTTTAACCCTAACCCTAGTTCTAACCCTAATACTAACCCTCACCCTTGCACCAAACCTAGATATAACAACATGCCTTACCCTAAAATAAACCCTAACACTAACCCTAACCCTAGTGGTAACCCTTGCCTTATCCTTAGCCCTAGCACTAACCCTAGATCGAAACTTAACTCTAAATCTAACCCTAACTCGATGCCTAAGCCTAATCTTGAAACTAGCCGTAACCCTAGCCCTATCCTTAAACATAACACTAACCCTAGCCCTAAGACTAACTCTAACTCTCACTTTAGCCCTATCACTCTTTCTAACCCTATCCTTTACCATAACCCTAACCCTAGTCCTAACCCTAGTGCTAACCCTTTTCCTATCCTTATCCCTAGCACTAACCTTAGGCAAAACGTAACTCTAAATCTAGCCCTAACCCGAAGCCTAAGCCTAACCCTAACACTAGCCCAAACCATAACACTAATCCTAAAACAAGCGCTAACAATAGCCTTATCCCTAAAACAAAACCAAGCCATAGCTCTAACCCTAACCATAAACCTAAACCAAACACTAACCTTACACTTAGACTTAATTCTAGCCCTAATTCGAATTGGAAGCCAAAGCCTAAAACTAACCCTGAACCTGACATGACCATAACACTACTAGCTCTAAACATCACCCTAACAGTAAACATAACCCTAACACTAAACCTAGCACTAAAAACCTAAACTAGCCCTAATTGTAAACCTAGTACTTGCATTAGCTGTAACCCTAACCCTAGACCTAACATAATCCAAAACCTAGCCCTAATCCGAGCCCTAACCCTAGCTTTAAACCTAACCTAACCCTAACACTAGCCCTAATTGTAACCGTAACTATAGCCTTAAACTGATCTCTAAATCTATACATTAACATAACCATAACCCTAAACATAATGATAACCCTAGGCATAAACCTAACCCTATCCTGAATCCTAACCTTTCCATTACCCTAAACCAAACCTGAATCCTGAACCTAACCCTATCATTACCCTAACCCTAATTCTAAAACTAATTCAAGCCCAAACTTGAAACCTTAACCTATCCCAAACCCTAACCCAGACTTGACCCTAATAATACCCCTACCTCTAAACTTGACCACAACCTAACACCTAACCCTTAGCCTAGACATAGCCATAAACATAACCCTAAAACTATCTTTAACCATAATTCTGGACCTGAAATTTGTTCTAGCCCTAATCCTAGTCCTAATCCTAAAAATACACCTAGCCCTCATCCTATCCCTAAATCTAGCCTTAATCATAACCCTAACTCTAGCCCTACACCTGACCTTAAATCTAACCCTCACCCTACCTCTAAACCTACCTATAATGTCATCTGTTGCCCTAAATTTAAACCTAACCTAATCCTAACTCTAGGCTTAAGATAAACACAAAACCTAGCCCTAATCCTAGCCCTAATTTAGCTCTATCTCTAACACTATCCTAACCCTAGCAATAAGACAAAATCTAACTCTCACCCTAGCCCTAACCCTATCCCTAGTTCTATCCCTACCCGCTACTGTAAACCTAACACTAGCCCTAACACTTGCCTTAAAGTTAGTCCCAGCCCTAAACCTAACTATAAATCTAACCTTTAACCTAAACCTAAGCCCAAAACTAACACTAATCATAACCCTAATAATAATTGTAAAACTAGCCCTAACCCTAATCCTAGCAGTAAACCAAAACCGAGCAATAGCCCTAACCCTAAACCTTAACTTAAACCAAACACTAACACTTCACCTAGACCTAAACCTAGCCCTAATTCGAGTCCTCAGCCTCACCTTAAAACTAATCCTGACCCTGACTCATATCCTAACACTCACCCTAGTTTTTAAACACCGCCCTAAACTCAAACCAAACAATAACATTAACAATAGCCCTAATTCAACTCTTAACGCTAACCCTAAAACTAACCCTGACCCTGACTCCTATCCTAATAAGAACCATAGCTATAGATATCACCCTAACCTTAAACCTAACCCTAGCACTCAAATTACCCCAACCCTAACCCTAAAACTAACTCTAATGGTAACCCTAGTTCTTACATTAGCCTTTGCCCTAATCCTAGCCCTAAACCTAACACAAAACTATCGCTAAACCAAGCCCTAAACCTAGTTTTAACTCTAATTCTAACCATAACCATAGCCCTAACCCTAGATCTAAATCAATCCCTTACCATAAGCGAAACCCTGAACCTAAGAGTAACCTTAAGCCTCTCTCTAGTCCTTAGACTAACTGAACTCTAACCCTATTAATAGTCCAAACCCTAGCCTTCATTTTAGCTCTATCCTAAACCCTAACCCTAACCCTGACCCTTATTCTGACCCTAACACTAAACCTACGTCTAACCCTAACCCCAACCCTAACTCAAAATTTACCATAATCCTATCCCTAGACCTAACTCTGAACCTAACTCTCAGCCTAGCCCTAGCCATAGCTCAGAACCTAACCCTTATGCTAAACATCACCCAAAACCTAATACTAGTTCTAACCCTCACCTTAACCCTATCACAAGACCTAATCCTAACCATAACCCTAGCCCTAACCTTGAATCTAACTGTATCCATTACCCTAAACATAACTCTTACCATAATGCTAACCCTAGGCTTAACCCTCACCGTATCCCTTTCCCCAAACCTATCAATTACCATAAACCTAACCCTGTCATTATGTTAACCCTAACCCTAATGTTAATGCAAGCCTGAAAACTAACCTCAAACCTAAACCAAACCCTTACACTGGCCATGACCCTAATAATTCCCCTAGCTATAAACCTGACCCTTACACTAGACCTAACCATAAACCTAACCCTAAAATTATTCCTAACCTTAACCCTAGACGTGATATTAACCCTAGCCATAATCCTAGCTCTAACCCTAACACAAACCCTTGCCCTTATCCTAGCCCTAAACATAGCCTTAATTTTATCCCTAACCAAAACCCTAGGCCTGACCCTAACACTAATCCCAGCCCTAATCTTAGCCCTAATTTAGCCCTATCCCTAACCCTAATCCTAACCTTAGCCCAAAGACTAACTCTCTCACCCTAACCCTAACTCTAGTTCTAACCCTATCCCTTACTAGAACCCTAATCCTAGCCCTAACTCTTGGTCTAACCCTAGCCCTATTCATAGTCCTGGCCATAACCCTAGATCTAACCCTAACTCTAAGTGTAACCCTAACCCTAAGTGTAAACCTAAACCTAACACTAGCCCTAATGCTAATGCTATTCCTAAAACTAGCCCTAACACTAGCCTTAGCCCTAAAACAAAACCAAGCCATAGCCATAACCCTAACCCTAAACCTAGCCCTAACCATATCTCTAATTATAGTCCTAACCCTAACCCCAAAACTAACCCTGATCCTGACTCTTACCCTAACACTAACCCTGGCTCTAAACATCATCAACCTAACACTAGACCTAGCCCTAACCCTAATTCTACAACTAGTGCTAATCATAACCCTACTTCATACATTCACTGTAGCCTCAACCCTAGCCCTAACCTAACACAAAACCTAGCTTAAACCGAGTCCTAAACCTAGCTTTAACCCTAAACTTAAACCTAACCCTAACCCAAAACCAGCCTTAATCCCATACATAACCCTAGCCCTAACCTTAGGTCTAAACCTATCCATTACCCTAACAATAACCCTAACCCTTAAGCTAACCCTAGGCCTAACCCTAAACCTATCCATTACACTAAACCAAACCTAAACCCTAAAATTAACTCTGTCATTACACTAAACATAGACTCTAACCTAACCCAAACCCTAACCCTGACACTGACCCTAAAAATAACCCTAGATATAAACCTGATTCTTACCCTAAACCTAATCCTTACACTGGACCAAGCCATAAACCTAACACTAAATCTAGCCCTAACTATAACCCTAGACCTGACATTAGCCCTAGTCCTAATATGATCCCTATCCCTAACAAAAACCCTAAACCTCCTCCTAGCCATAAACCTAGCCTTAATCATAACCCTAACCCTAACTTAGCCCTAACCCTAATACTAACCCTTGTCCTAGCCCTAAACCTAGCCAAAACCACATCCCTTACCCTAAACGTAACCCTAACTCTAACCCTAACCCTTTTTGTCACAATTTCCCTATCCTTGGCCCTAGCTCTAACTTTAAAATCTAACCCTAACTCAATGCATAAGCCTAAAACTAGCCCTAAACCTGATGCTAATTCTAAAACTAGCTCTAACTCTAGCCCTAACAATAACCCCAGTCATAATTTAGCCCTATTCCTAACCCTAGCCCTAACCCTAGCCCCAAGAATAACTCTAACTCTCACATTGGCCCTATCACTCGTTCTAATCCTATCTCTTACCATAAAACTAACCCTATGCCAAATCCTAGTCCTAACCCTTGCCATATCCTTAGACCTAGCACTAACCTTAGATAAATACCTAACTCTAAATTTAACCCTAAACCAAAGCCTGAGCCTAAATCTAAGACTAGCCCTAACCCTAACACTAATCCTAAAATTTTAACTAACCCTAATCCTAGCCCTAAAACCAAACTGAGTCAAAGCTCTAACCCTAACCCTTAAACTAAACCAAGCCCTAACCCTTCACCTAGCCCTAAACCTAGCACTAATTTGAGTTTTAAGCCAAACCCTAAAATGAACCCTGACCCTTACTCTGACCATAACACGAACCCGAGGTCTAAACATCACCCTAACCCTAAACCTAAACCTAACAGTTAACCCAGCCCTAAACCACTAAAATTAGCAGTATTCATAACCCTTAGTACTTACATTAGCCGTAACCCTAACCCTAACTTAAACAAAAACCTAGCACTAACCATAACCATAAACCTAGACCTAAACTGATTTCTAACTCTATCCATTACCATAACCCTAACCCTAACCCTAATGCTAATTCAAGCCCTAACTTTAAACCTTAACCTACCCCATACCCTACCCCAGAACTTGACCCTAATAATACCCCTAGCTCTAAACCTGACACTAACCCTAAACCTAACCCTTACACTAGACATACCCATAATCCTAATCCTAAACCTATCTTTAATTATAATTCTTGACCTTAAATTAGTCCTAGCAGTAATCCTAGCCCTAACCCTAAAAAAACACCCTAGCCCTCCTCATAGCCCTAAACCGAGCCTTAATCATAACCCTAAACCTTACCACACCCCTAACTCTAAGTATATCACTCACCCTACCTCTAAACATAGCTATAAATGCATCCCTTACTCCAAACTTTGCCCTAACTCTAAGCCTAATCTCTAAACTATAATTCTAACTCTTAAACCTAACCCTAACCCTAACCCTAACCCTAGGCTTAAACTAAACACTAAACCTAGCCCTAATCCTAGCCCTAATTTAGCCCTATCTCTAATCCTAACCCTAACCCTAGCCCTAAGACTAACTCTATCCCTAGCCCTATCTGTAGTTCTGACCCTATCCCTTACCATAACCCTAAACCTAGTCATAACCCTTACCCTATCCTTAGTTTTAGCCCTAACCCTAGATCTAACCCTAATTCCAAATTTAACCCTAACATCAAGCCTAAGCCTAACACTAACACTAGCCCTAACCCTAACCCTATGACTAAAACAAAAACGAGCTAAAGCCCTAACCCTAAACCTTAACTTAAACCAAACCCTAACACTACAACTAGACCTAACCCTAGCCCTAGTTTGAGTCCTAACCCTAACCTTAAAATCAACCCTGACCCTGAATCATATCCTACCACTCACCCTAGCTCTATACACCGCCCTCACCTTAAACTGAAACCTAACTATAACCCTAACCCTATTTCGAGTTCTAACTCTATCCATAAAACAAAGCCTGACACTGTTTCCTATCATAACACGAACCCTAGGTATAAATATCTCCCTAACCTTAAACTTAAACCTAACACTAAAACTAATCCATACCCTAATACTAAAACTAACCCTAAAGGTAACCCTAGTTCTTACATTAGCCATTGCCCTAACCCTAGCCCTAAACCTAACACAAAACCTAGGCCTAATGCGAGCCCTAAACCTAGCTTTAACCCTAACTCTAACCATAACCATAGCCCTAACCCTAGTTCTAAACCAATCCCTTACCCTAAGCAAAACCCTAAATCTAAGGGTAACCCTAGACCTATCACTAATCCTTAGGCTAACCAAAACCCTAACCCTATTAATAGCCCTTACCTTTGCCCTCATTCTAGATCTAACCCTATCCAAAACCCTAACACTAACCCTGACCCACTTACTGACCCTTCCACTAATCCTAGGCCTAATCATAACCATAACCATAACCCAAAACCTACCGTAATCCTATCCCTAGACCTAATCTTGAACCTCACTCTCATCCTAGCCCTAACCATAGCTGAGAACTTAACCCTTACACTAAACAAAACCTTAACCAAACCCTAGTTCTAACTCTCACCCTAACCCTAAATCAAGACCTAATCCTAACCATAACCCTAGCCCTAAACTTAAGTCTAACTGTATCATTACCCTAAACATAACCCTTACCCTAATGCTAACCCTAGGCCTAACCCTAAACATATCACTATCCCCAAACTTACCAATTTCCCTAAACCTACCCTGAACCCTAGACCTAATCCAATCATTACCCTAACCCTAACCCTAATGCTAATTTGAGCCCTAACCCTAAACTCAAAACTAAATCAAACCCTAACACTGACACTGACCCTAATAATTCCCCTAGCTCTAAACCTCACTCTTACCCTATACCTAACACTTACACTAGACCTAGGCATAAAACTAACCCTAAATTTATTCCTAAGCATAACTCTAGACCTAATATTAGCCCTAGCGATGATACTAGCCCTAACCCTAACACAAACCCTAGCCTTTATCCTAGCCCTAAACATACCCTTAATTATAAACCTAACCATAACCCTAGGCCTAACTTTAACACTAACCCTAGCCCTAATCTTAGACCTAATTTAGCCCTAAACCTAACCTTAACCCTAACCCTAGTTCAAAGACTAACTCTAACTCTCACCTTAGTCCTAACCCTAGTTCTAACCCTATACTATACTGGAACCCTAATCCTAGCCCAAACCATAGATCTAACACTAGCCCTATTCATAGCCCTAGCAGCAATCCTAGATCTAACCCTAACTCTAAATCTAACCCTCACCCTTAGCCTAAACCTAAACCTAACACTAGCACTAACCCTAAGCCTAATCCTAAAACTAGCACTAACCCTAGCCCTAAAACAAAACCAAGCCATAGACCTAACCCTAACCCTTAATATAAACTAAGCCCTAACCCTACACTTAGCCATAATTCTAGCCCTAATTCGAGATTTAAGCCAAACCCTAAAACTAACCCTGACCCTGACTCTGACCTTTTCACTAACCCTAGCTCTAAACATCACCCTAACCCTATACCTAAACCTAACAATAGACCTAGCCCTAACCCTAACCCTAAAATTAGCCCTAATCGCAACCCTGGTACTTACATTAGTTGTTACCCTAAACCTAGCCTTAACTTAACCCAAAATCTAACCCTAGCCATATCCCTATCTCTAACCCTATCTATTACCCTAACCATAACCCTAACCCTGATGCTAAACCTGGGCCTAAACCTAACCGTATCCCTAATCCTAACCCTATCCATTACCCTAAAACTAACCTGAAACATAAACCTAACACTATCTTTACTCCAATCCTAACTCTAATGCTAATTCAAGCCCTAACATTAAGATTTAACCTATCCAAAACACTAATCATAACCCTGACCCTAATAGTACCCTTAGCTCTAAACATGACCCTAACCCTAAATCTAACCCTTACACTAGACATAGCCATAAACCTAACCCTAAAACTATTTTTAACCATAACACTGGACCTGAAATTAGTCCTAGCCATAATTCTAGCCCAAAACCTAGTCTTAATCCTAACCTGAACCATAACCAGAGCCCTAACCCTAATTCTATTCCTCACCCTAGGCCTAAACCTACCTATAACCTCATCCTGTTCCCAAAAAATAACCATAACCCTAAACCTAACCCTAACCCTTGCCCTAAACCTAGGCCTAACACAAAGCCTACTACTAATCCTAGCCTTTATTTAATCGTATCCTAACCCTAAACCTAGCCATAAGACTAACTCTAACTCTTGCCCTGGCCCTAGCCCTAGTTCTATCCTTAGCCTTAATCCTAATCCTAGATATAAGCCTAAATCTAAATCTAAACCTAACTCTAAATTTAACACTAAAAATAAGCCTAAACCAAACACTAACACTACCCCTAACCATAATGCTAATCCTAAAACTGGCCCTATTCCCATCCCTAGCCATAAACCAAAACCAAGCCATAGCCCTAATCCTAACCCTTAACCTAAATCAAACCCTAACTTTACAACTAACCCTAAAACTCACTCCAAAACTAACCCTGACCCTGACACTGACCCTAACACTAATCCTAGCTCTAAACATCACCCTAAACTTAAATTAACCCTAACACTATATCTAGCCTTAACCTAATTCTAAATCTATCCTTAATCATAACCCTAGTTCATACATTAGTCATTGTCCTAACCATAGCCCTAACCCTAACACAAATTCTACACCTAATCCGAGCCCTACCCTAGCTTTTACCCTAATACTAGGCCTAACCCTAACCCTAACACTAGCCCTAACCCTAACTCTATCTCTATTCCTTACACTAAGCCAAACCCTAACCCAAATGCTAATCCCAGTCCTAATCCTAATCCTTAGCCTAACTTAAACTCTAACCATAATACTAGTCTTAACTCTAGCCCTCACTCTACCTCTAAACCTAACCCTGACCCTCATCTGTCCCTAACAGTAACCCTAGGTCTAAACCTGACCCTAACCCTAAACCAAATCCTAACACTAGCCCTACTGGTAAACCTTTACCTATACCTAAGCCTAACACTAGACCTAGACCCAAAGCTAATCCTAAATATAGCTATAACTCTAGCCCTAGATCTAAACAAAAACCTAGTACTAGCCCTAACAATAACCCTTAACCTAAACTGAACACTTACTCTACCCCTAGTCCTAAACCTAGTCCTATTTCTGGATCTAACCCTAACCCTAACCCTATCCCCAAAAATGACTCTGATTCTAACACTGAACCTAGCTTTTAACCTGACACTAACCCAAAACCTAGCCTAACCTAACACTAGACCTAGCCATAACCCTAACACTAAAACTAGCCCTAAACATAACCCTAGTTCTTACATTACGCATAGTCCTAACCCTAGCCCTAAACCTAACACAAAACCTAGGCCTAATCCTAGGCCTAAACTTAGCTCTAAGAATAACCCTCATCCTAACCCTAGTCCTAAACCTAGCCCTAACCTAAGCCTCACCTTAGATCTAACCGTAGCTCAAAGCATAACTTTTACACTAAACATAACCCTAGCTCTATCCTAAACCCTAACCCTAACCCTAGCCTTAATCCTAACATTAAACCTAGCCTGAACTTTTGCACTAACCATATCTATTACCCTAACCCTAACCCTAACTCTAATTAAAACCCTATACCTAACACTAAACCTAACTCTAACCATAAAGGTAAACCTAGACCTAAACCTAAACCTAACCCTCGCTCTAGCCGTAACACTAGCTCAAACACTAATCCTTACCCTAACCTAACCATAACCCTAGCCCTACACCTAACACTTACCCAAACCCTAAAACTTACCCCAAATCACACCCTAGCCCTATTCCTAAACCTAGCCCTAATCCTAGACTTAATCCAAACCATAACCTAGCCCTTACCTAGCTCTAATCCTATCCATTACACTAAACGTAACCCTAACCCTAATGCTAAAGCTAACTGGATCGCTAAACCTAACCCATCCATTACCCTATACCTTAACTGGAACCTAAACTAAACCCTATCCATTACACTAACCCTAAACCTAACGCTAATGCTAATTTGAGCCCTAATCTTAAACCTTTAGCTAAACCAAATGCTAACCCGTATCCTGACCCTGACCCTAATATTAACCCTAGCCCTAAAGCTGACCTTTATTCTAAACCTAACTCTTACACTAGACCTAGCCATAATCTAACCCTAAAACTATCCTTAACATTAACCCTAGACTTGATATTAGCCCTAGATATTAACCCTAGACCTGATATTAGACCAGATACTTGCCCTAGCCATAACCCTAACAGAAACCTTAGCCCTTAACCTACCCTAAATCTATCCTTAATCCTAAACTGAACCATAACCCTAGGCCTAATGCTAATTCTAACATTCACCCTAGCCCTAAATCTAGCTATAACCCCACTCATTCCCCTAAACTTAACCTTAACACCAATGCTAACCCTAACCTCTAGCCCAATCACTTGGTCTAATCCTAATAAAACCCTAGCTTTAATACTGGCCCTAATTTAGCCCTAACCCTAACACTAACCCTAGCCCTAATACTAGCCCTAATTTAGCCCTAACCCTAGCCCTAACTCTAACCCTAATCCTAGCCCTAATTAAGCCTTAACCCTAACCCTTACCTTAAGACTACTACTATGACTAACTCTAATTCTCACCCTAGCTGTATCCCTAGTTCTAATCATATTCGTTACCATAACCCTAACCCTCACCCTAACCCTACCCCTAGCCCTAGCCCTAACCCTAGATCTAAACCTAATTCTAAATCTAACCCTAAACCTAAGCCTATACCTCAACCTAACACTAGCTGTAACCTTTATGCTAATCCATAATCTAGCCTTAATTGTAGCCCTAGCCCTAAAACAAAACCAACCTATATCCCTAACCCTTAACCTAAACCAAATCCTAACCATACACCTAGTACTAAATTTAGCCCTAATTCGAGTTCTAAACCTAACCCTAAAACTATCCCTGACTCTGACACTGACCCTAACAATAACTCTTGCTCCAAACATCACCCTAATCCTAAACCTAACCGTAACACTAGACTTAGCCCTAACCCTAACCCTAAACCTAAACCAGCACAATTGCAACACTAGTTCATACATTAGCCATAGCCCTAACCCTAGTCCTAACCAAACCCCAAACCAAGCCCTAATTCGAGCCTTAACCCCAGATTTAACCCTAACCCTAACCCTAAACCTAAACCAGAACCTAGCCCTAAACCTTACCCTAACACTAGCCAGAATTCTAACCATAACCCTAGCCATATCACTAGCTCTAACCCTATCCATTACCCTAACCATAACCATAACTCTAATGGTAACCCTAGGCCTAACCCTAAACTTATCCCTAACCCTAACTTATTTCATTAACCTAAACCTAACCTGAACCCTAAACCTAACACTATCATTACCCTAACCCTAAGCATAATGCTAATTCAAGCCGTAAGCCTAAATCTTAACCTAACCCAAACCCTAACTCTGACCCTTCCCGTGATAATATACCTAGCTCTAACACTGTCCCTACCCCTAAACCTAAGCCTTATACTAGACTTAGCCATAAAACTAACCCTAAAACTATCCCTAACCATAACCCTAAACCTGACATTTACCCTAGCCGTAATTCTAGCCCTAAACTTAACACAAACCAAACCCATAACCCTAACCATAACCCTAGCACTAATCCTATACATAACTCTAGCCCTAAATTTAGCTCTAACCCTATCAATTACCCTAAACATAACCCTAATTATTATGCTAACCTAGGCCTAATTCTAACCCTATCCCTAACCGTAACCCTATCCATTAATGCTAAATCTAACCTGAACCCTAAACCAAACCCTATCATTACCCTAAACCAAACCCTAATGCAAATTTGAGCCCTAACCCTAAACCCTAACCTATACAAAACCCTAAACCTGACCCTGACCCTAATAATACCCCTAGCTCTAAACTTGACCCTTACCCTAAACCTAACACTTACACTAAGCATAGCCATAAATCTAACCCTAAAACTATCCCTAACTGTAACCCTAGATCTGATATTCGCCCTATCACTAATCCTAGCCCTAACCCTAACACAAACCCTAGCTCTCATTCTAGACCTAAACCTAGCCTTAACCATAACTCTAATGAAACCCTAGTCCTAACATTAATTCTAATTTTCACCATAGCCCTATCCCTAGCTCTAACCCCATCGCTTACACTAAACCTAACCCTAAGCCTAAAACTAACCACAGGCCTTAACATAACCATAAACCTATCCCTATTAGTAGCCCTAATTAAGTCTTATACCTAACCAAACTCTAAGCTTAGCCATAAGACTAACTCTCACTCTCACCCTAGCCCTATTCCTAGTTCTAACCCTAGATTTAATCCTAAGTCTAAATCTAAATTTAACCCTAAGCTAAACCTAAGGCTAACACTAGCCTTAAACCTAATGCTAAGCCTAAAACTAGCCCTAACCATAGCCCTAGCCCTAAAACAAAACTGAGCCATAGCCCTAACTTTAAAACTTCACCTAAACCAAAACCTATCCCTACACCTACCTCTAACTCTAGCCATAATTTGAGTCCAAACACTAACCCTAAAACTACTCTGACTTTGAATTTGACCCTAACACTAACCTTAGCTCTAAACATCACCCTAATGTTATACCTAACCCTACCACTAGACCTAGTCCTAACCTTAATCCTATAACTAGCCCAAATTGTAACTGTAGTCCATAAATTGGCCATAAGTCTAAAACTAGCACTAACTCTAACCAAAACCTTGCCTTAATGCAAGACCTAACCCTAGCTTTAACCCTAAACCTAAACTTAACACTAGCCCTAACCCTAACCCTAAACATAACCCTAATCCTAGCTCTAATCCTATCCCTTACCCTATGCTAACCCTAACCATAATGCTAACCCTAGGCCTAACCTTAAACCTTAGCCTAACCCAAACCCTCACCCTATTACTAGCCCTAACCCTAGTCCCAATTCTAGCTCTAACCATAACCCAAACCCTAAACCTAACCCTGATACTTATTCTGACCCTAACAGTTACTGTATGTCTAAACCTGACCCTAACCATAAACTGAATCCTAACACTAGCACTAGCAATGAACCTATACCTAAAACTAACCCTAAGACTAGCCCTAGACCTAAACCTAATCCTAAATCTGGCCATATCTCTAGCCCTAAACCTAAACAAAATCTAGCAGTAGCCCTAATGATAAACCTTAACCAAACACAAACACTAACCCTACCCCTAGACCTAACTCTAGTGATAATTCTGGGTTTAACCCTCACCATAACTCTAACCCAAACACTGACCCTGACCCTAACCCTAGCTCTAAATATCACACTAATGGTAACCCTAACCCTAACACTTGACCTAGCCATAACACTCAAAAAGTAGCCCTAATCATAACCCTGGATAATACATTAGTTGTAGGCCTAACACTAGCCCCAGCCTAACCCAAAACCTGGCTCAAATCTGAGTGCTAACCATAGTTTTAACCCTAACCCTAAAACTAGCCCTAACCCACACCCTAAATCTAGCTCTAACCCTAGCTCTTACCCTATCCATTAACTTAAGCTAAACCCTAAACCTAATGCTAACCCTAGTCCTAACCTTAATCCAGAGCCTAACCCAAACCTTAACCCTATTACTAGTCCTAACCCTAAACTTTGTTCTAGCTCTAACCCTAACCCAAACCCAAACCCTAACTCTGACACTTATTCTGGCCCTAACACTAACTGTAGGTCTAAACCTGACCCTAAGCCAAACCCGAAACCTAACATTAGCCCTACTGGTAATCCTATACTTAAACCCAAACCTAACACTAGCCCTAGACTTAAACCTAATCCTAAATCTAGCCATATCTCTAGCCCTAGACCTGATCAACAACCTAGCCCTAGCCCTAACAATAAGCCTTAACCTAACCCAAACTCTAACCCTACCCCTAGACCTAACCCTAGTCCTAATTCTGGCACTAAACACAACGCTAACTCTAACATGAACACTGGCCCTGACCCTAACATAATCCTAGCTCCAAAACTTACCCTAAACCAAAACCTAATCCTAACACTACACCTAGCCATAACCTGAACCCTAAAACTAGCCCTACCCCTACCTCTTACATTACCCATGGCCCTTACCCTAGGCCTAAACTAACACAAAACCTAACCATAAGCCTAGGCCTGAACATAGACCTAAGTGTAACCCTAAACTTAACCCTAGCCCTAACCATAACCCTAAGCCTCACTTTAGAACTAACCCTAGCTCAAAGCCTAAATTTTACACTTAACATAACCCTAGCCCTATCCCAAACCCTAACCTAACACTAGCCCTAATCCTAACCTGAACCATAGCACTAAACATAGCTCTAATTATATCCACTACCCTAACCCTAGCCCTAATCCTAACTATAACCCTAGCCCTAACCCTAGCTCTAATTCTATCCATTACCCTAACCATAAACCTAACCCGAATGCTAACCCTAGGCTTAACCCTAACCGTATCACAATCCCTAAACCTATCCATTGCTCTAAAACTAACCTGAACCCTAATCCTAAGCTTATTAATTACCCTAACCCTAACTCTAACCCTAATGCTAATTCGAGCCCTAAACCTAAACCAAATCTTAAGCCAAACACTGACCCTAATAATACACATAGCTGTAAACTTGACCCTTACCCTAAATCTAACCTTTACACTAGACCTAACCATAAACATAACCCAAAACCTATCCTTAACTATAACCCTAGATGTGACATTAGTCCTAGTGCTAATCCTAGCCCTAACCCTAACACGAACACTAGCTCTCAACCTAGCCCAAAACCTAGCCTTAATCAGAACCCTAATTCTAACCCTTTCCCTAGCCCAAAACCTAGTTATAACCCCATTGCTTACCCTAATCCTAAACCAAACCCTAACCCTACCACTAACCTTAGGCCTAAACTTAACCCTAGGAATAACCCAAACACTGACCCTACCCTAATCCTAAACCTAACCCTAACCCTAGCTTTAAGACTAACTATAACTCTTGCCCTAGCCCTAGACCTAATTCTAACCCTGTCACTTACCGTAACCTTATTCCTAGCCATAGTCTAGAATAACCCTAGCCCTAACCTTACACCTTGCCCTAACCCTAGATCTAAACCTAACTCTAAATCTAACCCTAATTCTACACCTAAACCTAACCCTAACACTAGCCCTAACCCTAATGCTAATCCTAAAACTAGCCCTAACCATAGGCTTAGCCCTAAAACAAAACTGAGCCATAACACTAACCCTAAACTTTTACCTAAACCAAACCCTAACCTTACATCTAGCCTTAAGCCTAACCCTAATTTGAGTCCTAACCTTAACCCTAAAACTACCCCTGTACCTGTCTCTGACATTAACACTAACCTTACTTCTAAACATCACCCTAAACCTAAACCTTACCCTAACACTAGACCTAGTCCTAACCCTAAATCTAAAACTAGTTCTAATCATAACCCTAGATCATACATTAGCCATAACCTTAAACCTAATGCTAAACAACACGTAGCCCAAATCTAAGACCTAACCCTAGCTTTCACCCTAACACTAGCCCTAAACCTAACCGGAACCCTAGCTCTAACCCTAGCTCTAACCTTATCCTGAACCCTAGCCAAACCCCAACCGTAATGCTAACCCTAGTCCTAATGCTAACCCTACTCCTAAAACTTATCCTTAGTCTAACCCAAATCCTAACCCTATTACTAGTCCTAAACCTAGCTCTCATTCTTGTTTTAACCATAACCTAAATCTTAACCCTAACCCTGACCCTTATTGTGACCCCGAACCTAAACCAAACCCTAACACTAGCCCTAGATTAAACCAAATCCTAAATCTAGCCATATCTTTAACCAAGACCTAAAGAAAAAAAAACTAGCCCTAGCCCTAATGATAACCCTTAACCTAAGCCAAACACTAACCTTAACTCTAGACCTACTCAATCCTAATTCTGGCTCTCACCCTAATCCTAACCCTAATCCAAACACACACTCTGATGCTAACACTAACCCTAGCTATAAAACTGACACTAACCGAAACCTAACGCTAACACTACACCTAGCTATAACTGTAAACATAACCCTTACATTACAATAGCACTAAAACTAGTTCTAAACCTAAAACCTAGCCCTAATTCTAGGCCTAAATCTAGTCCAAAGCGTAATCCTAACCCTAACCTAACCTTATCACTTACCCTAAGTCTAACCCTCACGCTAACCCTAACCCACACCTTAGACCTAACCCTAGATAAAACCCCAAACTGAATCCTAAACATAACCCTAGCCCTATCACTAAACTTAATCCTAATCCTAAGCCTAATCATAATGTTAATACCAGCCCTAATACTATATCTATAATTATCCATTACCCTAAACTGAAACTTAACCCTAATGATAACCCTAGCTCTAATCCTAATTGTAAACCTAATCCTAGACCTAACTCTAAACCTAAACCTCATTGTAGACTTAACCCTAGATAAAACCCCAACCCTTACTTAGCCCAAACCCTAACACTAACCCTAAACCTAAAACTACCCCTAAACCAAACCTGACATCTAACCCTATCCATTACCCTAACTCTAATGATAATCTTAGCCCTAATCCTGACACTAACTCTAAACCTAAAACTACCCCTAACCCTAACCCGACATCTAACCCTATCCATTAACCTAACTCTAAAGATAACCTTAGCCCTAACTCTAACACTAACCCTAACCTTAAATGTAAATCTAACCCTAGACATAATCCTAAACCTAACCCTCACCATAGCACTAACCCTAGCTCAAAACCTAACCTGTACCCTAAACCTAACCCAAACCCTAACCCTAGCTCTTATCCTATCCAACAGCCTAGCCCTATCCCTAGCTCTAATGCTATTCATTACCCTAACAATAACCCTAGCCCAAATACTAGCTAGGCCTAAGCCTAACCCTATCACCCACCTTAACCCTACCAATTACCCTAATCTTAACCTGAATCCTAAATCTAAACCTATCCATAAACCTAAGCCTAATTCTAACCCTAATGCTAATTTGAGCCCTAACCCTAATAATTAACCTAACATAAACCTGAAAACTGAACCTGACCCTAAAAATACACCTTACTCTTAACCTGGGCCATACCTTAACCTAACATTAGACCTAGCCATGAACCTAACCCTATAACTATCCCTAGCCGTAACCCTAAACCTGACATTATCCCTATCCCTGAAACTTGCCCTAACCCTAACACAAACACTAGCCCTCATCCTAACCCCAAATCTAGCCTGAATTCTAACACAAACCTAACCCTAGACCTAAACCGAATTCTAATCATCGGCCTAACCATAAACTTAGCTATAACACCATCTCTTCCCCTTAACCTAACCCTAAACCTAATCCTAAACATAGCCCTAACCCTAGGCCTAACCCTAACACCAATCCTAGACATATTCCTAGCCTTAATTTAGCCCTAAATTTAACACTAACCCTAGTCTTCAGACTTACTCTAACCATCGCCCTAGCTCTATTCCTAGTTCTAACCCTATCCCTTACCATAACCTAAACACTAGACCTAACCTTAGCCCTAACCCTAGCCATAGCCCTAACCCTAGAATTAACCATAACTCTAAATGTACCCCTAAGCCTAAACTCACCCTATCACTAGCAATAAAACTAATATTAATTGTAAAACTACCCTTAACTTTATCCTTAGTCCTAAAATATAATGAGCCATAGCACTAACCCTAACACTTAACCTAAATTATATCCTAACCCTATATTTAGCCCTAAGCCTACCTCTAATTCGAGTCCTATCCCCAACCCTAAAACTAACCCTGACCCTGACTCTGAACCTAACACTAACCCTAGCTCAAAGCATCACTGTGAACTTAACCATAAAACTAGACTTAGCCCTAACTGTAACCCTAAAATTAGCCCTAATTATAATCCTAGTTCTTACATTAGCTGTATCCCTAACACTAGCCCTAATGTTACCCAAAATCTAGCCCTAATGCAAGCCCCAACCATAGCTTTAACCCTAAATCTAAACCTAAACCAAATCCTAACCCTTACCCTAAACCTAACCCTAACTTTAATCCTTGCACTAACCCTAAACCTAACACTAACCCTAACTCTAACACTAACCATAACCCTAGCCCTAACCCTAGCTCTAACCCTATCCATTACCATAACCCTAACCTTAATCCTAACCCTAATGCTAACCCTCGGCCTAACCCTAACACATTTGCTAACTCTAACCTATCCATTACCCTAAACATAACACTAACCCTAAACCTAATCAAACACTAAATCTAGACGTAACAATAACTCTAAAACTGGCCCTAATTGTAACCCTAGTTCTTACATTAGCTGTAGCCCTAGAGCTAAAACAAAACCTAGCCTAGCCCTAATCCAATCTCTAACCCTAGCTTTAAACTCTAACCATAAACCTAACCCTAGCGCTAACCCTAACCCTAATCCTAGCCCTAACACTAGCACTAACCCTATTCCTTACCCTAAGCCAAACTCTAACCCTAAAGCTACCCTAGTTCTAAACCTAATTCTTAGCCTAACCCAAAACCTAACACTATTACTTGTCCTAACCCTAATCCTCAATTTAGCTCTGTCACTATACCAAACCCTAACTCTAGCCCTGACCCTTATTCTGACCCTAACACTAACCATAGATCTAAACCTGACCCTAACCCTAAACTAACCCCTAACATTGGCACTACCTGTAACATTATAACTCAACCTTACCCTAACACAAGACCTAGACCTACACTTAATCCTTTATCTATTGATAACTCTAGGCTGAGTGCTACACAAAAACTTAGTCCTAGCCCTAATAATAACCCTTAACCTAATCCAAACACTAACCCTACCCCTAGACCAAACCCTAGTCCTAATGCTGGCCCTAAGAATAAACCTAACCCTAAACTGAACACTGACCCTTACCCTAACACAAAACCTAGCTCTAAACCTTATCCTAACAAAAAAACATAACCCTAACAATAGACCTAGCCATATCACTAACCCTGAAACTAGCCATCACCATAGGCCAAAACCTACCTCTAACTCTATCTATTACCCTAACCCTAATGCTAACCCTAACCCTAATGCTAACCCTAGCACTAACCCTCACACTTACTCTAACCCTAGTCCTCGTCCTAGTCCAAACACTAGCTCAATCCCTAACCCTTAAACTAAACCTAATCCTAACACTAACCCATGGCCTAAGCCTAAACCTAACCTTAACCCTAGTCCTAATCCTAACCTTAAACCTATCCCTAACCCTAGCTCTAAGCCTACATATTACCCTAACTCTAACCCTAAGCTTAATGATAACCCTAGCCCAAAGCCTAGCTCTAAACCTACCCATTACCCTAACCTGAACCCTAACCCTGATGATAACCCTAGCCCTTACCCTAAATCTACCATAAACCTAACTCTAGATATAACCATAAACCTAACCTTTGCCATAGCACTAACCGTTGCTCAAACCTTAACCATTACCTTTAACCTAACCCTAATCTTATCCCTAATCCTAAACTTAAGCCAAAACATAACACTAACCCTAAACCTAACACAACATCAAACCCTATCCAATACCCTAAACCTAATGATAACCCTAGCCCTAACCTTAACACTAACCTTGACCCTAACCATAACTAAAACCTAGACCTAACCCTATACCTAACCCTTGACCCAGCGCTAACCCTAGATCAAACTCTAAATCATATCCTAAACCTAAACCTAACCCTAAACTTAGGCCTAACCCCAGGCCTAACCCCAACTCTAGCCCTAACACAAACCATAACCCTAGCCCTAACCCTATCCATTATCCTAAGCACAACCATAACCCTAAGGCTAACCCTAGGCCTAACCCTAACCCTTTTGCTAACTCTAATCCTATCAATTACCCTACACCTAACATGAATCCTAATCCTAAACCTATCAGTACCCTAACCAAACCCTAATGCTAAATCAAGCTCTAGACCTAAAAGCTAACCTAAACCAAACCCGAAACCTAATTCTAACCCTAATAATACCCCTAGCTCTAAACCTGACCCTTACCCTAAACTGAACCCTTACACTAGACCTAGCCATAAATCTAACCCTCAATCTATCCTTAATGTAAGCCTAGACCTGACACTATCCCTAGCCCTAATTCTTGCCATAACCCTAAAACAAACCCTAGCCCTCATCCTAGCCCTAAGCCTAGCCTTATTTACTAAACCAAAACCATAACCCTTGCCCTAACCGACTTCTAACCTTCGACCTAGCCCTAAAACTAGCTCTAAACCGTCCCTTCCCCTGAACCTAACCCTATCCATAAACCTAAACCTAAGCCTAAAACTAGGCCTAACCCTAATAGAAACGCTAGACCTAATCCTAGCCCTAATTTAGCCGTAAACCTAACCTAACCCTAATCCTAAGACTAACTATAACTCTCGCCTTAGTTCTATTTCTAGTTCTAACCCTATCCCTTACTATAATCCTATCACTTGCCTTTACATTATCCCTAACACTAGTTCTAGCCCTAATCCTATATCAAATCCTAACTCTAAATCTAACCCTAACCCTAAGCTAAACATCACAGTAACACAAGCCATAACACTAATGCTAATCCTAAAACTAGCACTACCCTACACCTAGCCCTACAAAACAATCAAGCCATTGCCCTAACCCTAACTTTTAACAGAAAACCAAACCCTAAGCCTACATCTACCCTAAATCTAGCTCTAATTTGATTCCTATCCTTAACCCTAAAATAAAACCCTGACCCTGACTCTGACCCTAACACTAACCCTAGTTCTAAACATCACTCAAAACCTAAACCTAAACCTAACCCTAGACATAGTCCTAACCCTAATACTAAAACTAGTTCTAATTATAACCCTAGTTCTTACATTGGTTATAGCCCTAAACCTAGCCCTAACCTAACCCAAAACCTATCCCTAATTGGAGACCAAACACTACCTTTAACCCTAACAATAACCCTAATTCTAGCCCTAACCCTTACCCTAAACCTAACCCTAACCCTTGACATAACCCAAAACATAACCCTAACCCTAGCCTTAATCCTAACCATAAACCTAACCCTAACCAAGCTGTATCCCTATCCATTACCCTAATCCTAATCCTAACCCTAATGCTAACCCTAGGATAACCCTAAACATATTCCTAACCCTAAACCTATACATTACCCTAAACCTAACCTGAACCCTAAACCTAACCATATCCATAAACCTAATCGTAACCCTAATAATATTAATTCTAAAACTATCTCTAACCATAACCCTAGACCTTGACATTAGCCCTAGCCCTAATGAAGCCGTAACCCTAAGACAAACTCTAGCCCTAATCCTAGCCCTAATCTTAGTCTTAATCCTAAACCTAACCATAACCATAGACCTAACTCTAATTTTAACCCTCGCCCTAGTTCTAAAGCTAGCTATAACATCATACCTAACCATAACCATAAGCATAACCATAACCCTAGCCATAAACCTAGGCTCAACCATAATACTAAGCCTAACTCTAATTCTAGCCCTAATTAAGCCCTAATTCTAACCCTAACACTAACACTAACTCTAACTCTCGCCCTAGACCTATCCCTAGTTCTAACCCTATCCCTTATGATAACTCAAACCCTAGCCCTAACCCTAGCCCTAACCTTCTCTGTAGCTCTAAACCTAGATCTAACCCTAACTCTAAATCTAACCCTACTCTAAGCCTAAACCACACCCTAACACTAGCTCTAACCCTAACGCTAACTTGAAAACTAGCCCTAACCCTAGACCTAGCCCTCAAGCAAAACCAAGCCATAGCACTGACTCTAAACCTTAACCTAAACCAAACCCTAACCCTACACCTAGCCCTAACCCTAGCCCTAATTCAAGTCCTAACCCTAACCCTAGAACTAATACTAACCCTGACTCTGACCTTAACACTTAGCTCTAACCCTACCCATTACCCTAACCCGAACCCTAAACCTGATGATAACCCTAGCCCTTACCCTAAATCTACCCTAAACCTAACTTTAGACATAACCATAAACCATAGACCTAAGTCTAATTTTAACCCTAAACCTAAACCTAACCCTAAAACTAGCCCTAATAGAAATGCTAGTTCTTAAATTAGCCATAGCCCTAAACCTAACACAAAACCTAGCCCTAATCCAAGGCCTAACCCTAGTTTTAACCCTAAACCTAACCCTGGCCTTAACCTTAACCCTATCCCTAGTCATAATCCTAGTTCTAACCCTATTTCTTACACTTATTCAAACCCTCACCCTATTGCTATCCTAGTCCTAACCTTAATTCTATGCCTATCCGAAACCCTAACTCTATTACTACTCCTAAACCTATCCCTCATTCTAGCTCTAAACTTAACCCTAACCCTAAACCTAAAGCTGACAATTATTCTGACCCTAACACTAAACCTGACCCTAACCCTTATCCGAAACCTAACACTAGCCCTAGCAGTAACCCTAACCCTAAATTCAACACTAACACTAGCCCTAGACCTAAATGTAATCCTAAATATAGCCATAACCCTAGCCTTAGCCCTAACAATAATCCTTAACCTAAATCAAACACTACCTCTACCCCTAGACCTAATCCTAGTCATCATTCTGGACCTAACCCTAAACCTAATCCTAACCTGAACCCTGACACTTGCCCTAACAAAAAACCCTAGCTCTAAACCTTATCCTAACCCCAAAACTAACCCTAACACTAGATGAACTCTAAATCTATCCATAACCATAACTCTCGCTCTTACATTACCCATATACCTAACAGTAGCCCTAAACCTCACACAAATACTATCCCTAATTACAGCCCTAAACCGAACCCTAAGCATAACCCTAACTCTAAACCTAGCCCTAACTCTAACCCTAACCCTCGTTCTGGCCCTAACCCTAGCTCAAACCCTAAACCTTACCTAAAAATAACCCTAGCCCAAACCCTAAACCTCACCCTAACTCTAGTCCTAATCCTAACTGTAACCATAGCTTAAACTGTAGCTCTAACTCTATCCATTACACTAACAATAATCCTAAAACTAATTCTTATCCTAGCCCTAAACCTAACCCTAATCCTACCCTAGCCCAGACTGTAAACCTAACCCTCACCCTAGGCCTAAACCTAGCTCAATTCCTAACCCTTACACTTAACCTAACCATAACACTAACCCAAGGTCTAACCCTAATCCTAACCCCAGCCCTAATCCTAGCCCTAACCCTAGTCCTAACCCTAGTTCGAACCCTACCCAATACCCTAACCCTAAACTTAACCCTAATGATAACACTAGACCTAAAGCTAAACCTACCATAACCCTAAACATAAACCTAACCCTAAAACTAACAGTTAACCTAACCCTAACACTAAATCTAAGCTAGCTCAAACCCTAACCCTAATCCTAAACCTAAACCTAATGCTAACCTAAACCTAACCCTTTCTTTAACCTGACATCTAAACCTATTACCCTAACCCTTATGATAACCCTAGGCCTTACCATTGCACTAACCATGACCATAACCCTAGACCAAACCCTAAATTAGATTTAGCCATAGCAAAAATCTTAGCTCAAACCATGAACTGTAACCTAAACCTAATCCTAAGTGTAACCCTCGCCCTAACCCTGACCCTAACCCTAATTCTAGCCCTAATCCTAACCATTATCCTAGCCCTAACCCTAGGTCTAATGCTATAAATTACCCTAACAATAACCATAACCCTAATGCTAACCCTAGGCCTAACCCTAAACCTATCACAAACCCTAACCATATCCATTACCTTAAAAATAACCTGAAACCTAAACCTAACACTATCCATTACCCTAACCATAATTCTAACCTTAATGCTAATTTGAGCTTAACACTAATAATTAACCTAACCAAAACCCTGACCTTGACGCTAATAATCCCCCAGCTCTTAATCTGATCCTTTCCCTAAATGTAACACTTTAATTTGACCTAGCCATAAATTTAACCCTGAAAATATCACTAACTATAAACCTAGACCTGACATGAGTCCTAGTCCTAATTCTTGCCCTAAACCAAACACAAAACCTAGCCCTAATCCTAGCCTTAAATCTAGCCTAAATCCTAAACCTAACCATAACCCTAGCCCTAACCCTAAAGCTAATCATGAAACTAGCCCTAACCCTAACCACAGAACTAAAAAAAACTGAGCAACAGGCCTAACACTAACCTTAACTTAAAACAAACCCTAGCACTACACCTAGATCTAACTCTAGCCTTAATTCGAGTCCTAATCATAAGCTTAAAAATAAACCTGAACCTGACTTATATCCTAACACTCATTCTAGCTCTAAAAACAACCCTAAACTTAAACTGAACCCTAACAGTAAACCTAGCCTTAATTTGAGTCCTAACCCTAACCCTAAAACTAACAGTGACCTGACTGATATCCTAACACTAACCCTAGCTATAAATATCACCCTAATCTTAAATCTAACCCTAACACTTGACCTACCCCTACCCCTAACCCTAATTGTAACCCTAGTTCTTATATTAGCCATTGCCTTAACCCTAGCCTTAAACCTCAAACAAAAACTAGCCCTAATCTGAGCCCTAAACCTAACTTTAACCCTAACCATAAACCTAACCCTATGCCTTACCCTGAGCAAAACATTAAACCTAATGTAACCCTAGACCTATCTCTAATCCTTAGGCTAACCAAATCCTAACCCTATTAATAGTCCTAACACTAGATCTCATTCTAGCTCTAACGTTATCCCAAACCCTAACCCTAACCCTGACCCTTATTCTGACCATAACATAAACCCTAGGTCTAAACTTGACCCTAACCCTAAACCAAATCCTAACACTAGCCCTACTTGTAAACTTATACCTAATCCTAACTTTACCACTAGCTCTAGACCTAAACCTAATCCTAAATCTAGCCTGAACCCTAGCTCCAGACCTATCCTAGCACTAGCCCTTAAAAAAAACCTTTACCTAACCCAAACACTAACTCTACCCCTAGACCTAAACCTAGTCCAAATTCTGGCTGTAACCCTAACTTTAATTCTAACTCAAACACTGACCATGACTGTAACACTAAACTTAACTCTAAACCTGAAACTAACCGAAACCTAAACCTAATTCTAGATCCAGCCATAAAAGTAGCCCTAATTATAACCCTAGATTATTACCCTAATTATTACCTAATTATACCCTAATTATTACCTAATTATAACCCTAATTATTACCCATAGCCCTAACCCTAGGCCTAAACCTAACTCTAAACATAGAGCTAATTTTAGGCCTAAAAGTAGCCCTAAACATAATCCTAAACCTAACACTAGCCCTATACCTAACCCTAGCCATCACCTTAGTCCTAAGATAGCTCAAAGCTTAACCCTTACCCTAAACATAAGCCTGGACCTATCCCTAATTCTCACCCTAACCCTAGCCCAAATCCTAAACTTAACCTTGCACTAAACCTAGCTCTAAACCTACCCATTACTCTAACCCTAAAACTAAACTTATTGATAATCCTAGCCCAAACCCTACTGTTAACCCAAACCCTAACCAAAAATTAACCATAGACATAAACTTAAAATTAAACTCAGCATAGCCCTAACTCTAGATCAAACCATAAACCTAACGATAAACCTAAACAGAACCATAGCTCTAATCCTAAAACTATCACTAATTCTAACTCTAAACCAAATCTAAACCTAACCTAACCCTGTCCGTTACCTTAACCCTAACCCTAACGTTAATGATAACCCTAGCCCTAATTCTAACCCTAACCCTAAACCTACCATAATCCTATCCCTAGACCTAACCCTAAACCTAGCCCTAACCCTAGCTTAAAACCTAAACTTTATGCTAAACATAACCCTAAACATAACCCTAACCCTAGATCTAACACTAACTCTAACCCTAACTCAAGGCATATTCCTAACCATAACTCTAGTTCTAACCTAAGCTCTAACCCTATCAATTACCCTAACCATAAACCTTACACTAATGCTAACCCTAAGCCTAAACCTAGCCCTATCAATAACGCTAACTGTATCAATTACACTAAACCAAACCTGAACCTTAAAACAAACCCTAACTATAACCTAACCCTAACCCTCATGCTAATTTGAGCCTTAAACCTAAATCCTTACCTAAGCCAAATCCTAATCCTAATAATTCCCCGAGCTCTAAACCTGACCCTTACCCTAAACCTAACCCTTACACTAGTCGTAGCCATAAGCCTAATCCCAAAACTATCTTTAACCATAACCCTAGACATAATATTTGCCCTAACACTAATCCTCACCCTGAATCTAATACAAACACTAGCCCTCATCGTAGATTTAAACGTAGCCTTAATCATAACCCTAAACCCAACCCTAGCCCTAACCCTAACTCGAAGCCTCACCCTACGTGTAAACCTAGCTATAATGCCATTCTTTATCCTAAACTTAAACCTAACCACTAGGCCTAAGCTAAACACTAATGCTAGCCCTAATCCTAGTCCTAATTTAACCCTATCCCCAACCCTAACTCTAATTTTAGCCCTATCACTAACTCTAACTCTCACACTAGCCCTATCCCTAGTTCTAAACTTATCCCTTTCCATAACTCTAACCCTGGCCCTAACCCTTGCCCTATCCTTAATCCTAGCTTAATCCTAGATCTAACCTAACTATAAATGTAACCCTAACTCTAAGTCTAAGCCTAACACTAACACTAGTCCTAATCCTAATATTAATTGTAAACTAGCCCTAACTCTAACCCTAGGACTAAAACAAAACTGAGCAATAGATGTAACCCTAAACCTTAACTTAAACCAAAAACTAAACTACAACAAAAACTAATTCTAGCCCTAATCGATTCCTAACCCTAACCTATAAACTAACCCTGACCCTGACTCATATCCTAACACTCAGCCTAGCTCTAAACATGACACTAACCTTAAACTGAACCCTAACAGTTACCCTAGCCTTAACCCTAACCATAAACCAAACCATAACCAGAAAACTAACAATAGACCTAACTCTAAAACTAACACTCACCATAGATTTAACCCTAGCCCAAACCTAACCCGTACCATAAACCTAAACATAACTGTAGCCTTCGCATTAACCCTAAAACTAAATCTAACCCTAACTCTAAACCTAAACCTACATCTAACCATATCCATTACACTAACCCTTATCCTAACCCTAATGATAACCCTAGCTCTAACCTTAACCCTAAACCTAAACCTACCATAATCTTGTCCCTAGACCTAAGGCTGAACCTAATTCTTGACCTAGCCCTAGCACTAACATTTGCTGAAACCCTAGCCCTTACCCTAAACATAACCCTAGCCCAAAACCTAACCCTAATCCTAACCCTAGACCTAATCATAAACCTAATCATATCCTTAGCAGTAACCCTAGCTCAAACCCTAAACCATACCCTAAACCTAACCCTAGCCTTAACCCTAATCCTAACTCTAACTCTAGCCCTATTCCTAAACATAACCCTAGCTCTAACCCTAGCTCTAACCCTATCCATTACCCTCATGATAACCATAAACCTAATGCTAACCCTAGGCCTAACTCTAACCCCATCCATTACACTAAATCTAACCTGATCCCTAAACCAAATATGAAGCCTAAACCTAACCTTATCCATTACCCTAACCCTAACTCAAACCTAATGCTAATTTGAGCCATAACCCTAAACCTCAACTTAACCAAAACAAAAAACCTGACTCTGAATTATAATACCCCTAGCTCTCAACTTGAACCTCACCCTAAACCTAACTCTGAAACTAGACCTAGGAATAAATCTTACCCGAAAACTATCCCTAACCATAACCCTAGACCTGATACTAGCCCTAGCCCTAATTCTTGCAATAACCCTAACACAAACACTAGCCCTCATCCTAGCCCTAAACCTAGCCTTGATCCTAACCCGAACCCTAACTCTAGCCCTATCTTTAATTTTGCCCTCACCTTAGTTCTGAAACTTGTTATAACACCATCCCTTCCCCCAAATCTAACCCTATCTCTATACTTAACCCTTCCACTAATCCTAGATCAGATCCTAGCCCTAACCCTACCAATAGCACTAAGACTAACACTAACTCTCGACCTAGCCCTATTCCTAGATCTAACCCTATCCCTTACTGTAACCCTAACAATTGCCCTAACCTTAGCCCTAACATTAGCCCTAGCCCTAACCCTAGAACTAACCATAACTCTAAGACCAACCCTAACCCTAAGCCTAAACTTCACACTAACACTAGCCCTAACACTAACACTAATCCTAAATCTAGCCCTAATCTAGTTCAAGCCCTAAAACAAAACTGAGCTATAGACCTAACCCTAAACTTTAACCTAAACCAAAACCTAACCCTACACCTAGCCCTAACCTTAGCCCTAATTCCAGTACTAACCTAACCCTAAAACTAACCTTGAGTCTGACTCTGACCTTATACTAACCCTAGCACTAACATCACCCTAAAAGTATACCTAAAACTAAAATTAATACTAGCCCCAACCATAACCCTAAAAGTAGCCCTAATCATAACTCTAGTTCTTACATTAGCTGTAGCCCTAACCTAACCCAAAACCTATCCCTAAACTGAGCCCTACACCTCGTGTTAACACTAACCCTAACCCTAGCCCTAACAATTACCCTAAACCTAACCCTAACACTATATCTGGCCCTAAACTTAAACCTAGCCCTACACTTTACCCTAACCATAATCCTAGCCCTAAGTCTATCTCTAACCCTATTCAATCCTAAACACAACCCTAACCCTAATGATAACCCTAGCCTTAAACTTAACCCTAATCCTAAACCTAGACCTGACACTAACCCTAACAGTCGCCCTAGCCCTAACCATAGCTCAAATCCTAACACTTACCCTAAACCTAACCCTACCACTAACCTAGACCTAACCCTAACCCTATCCCTAGCCCTAATCCTAACCATAACCCTAGACCTAAACCTATCCATTACCATAAACATAAGCCTAACCCAAACATAGCTCTAAACACAGCTCTAACCCCACCCATTACCCAAACCCTAATTATAAACATCATGATAACACTAGCCCTAACCCTAAACCTACTCTAACACTAACTGTAAACTTAACCTTAGTACTAACCCTAAACCTACACTAACCCTAACTGTAAATCTAACCCTACACCTAACCATAAACCTAACCCTTGCTGTAGTCCTAATCCTCACTCAAACCCTAACAGTTACGCTAAACCTAACACTAACCCTAGTCCTAAACCTAAATCTAACCCTATCCATTTAGGCCCAACCCTAAACCTATCACTAACACTAACCTTATCCTTACCTAAACCTAAACTAAACACAAAACCTAACCCTATCAAATACTCTAACCCTAAATCTAATGCTAACCCTAGTGATAATTCGAGCCCTAAAACTAAACCAAAACCTAATTCAATCTCTGAGCAAGACACTGACTCTAAAAACACACCTAGCTATAAACTGACCCTTACCCTAAACATAACCCTTAAACTAGACCTAGCCATAAAACTAACCCTAACAGTATCCCTAACCGTAACCCTAGATCTGACATTTAGCACTCTACCTAAATCTTGACTTAAACCTAACACAAACCCGAGCCCTCATCCTAGCCCTAAACCTAGCCTTAATCCTAACCAAAATTTTAACCCTAGTCCAAATCCTAATTTCAACCCTCGCCATAGTTCTGAACCTAGGTATAACCACATACTTTCCCTATACCTAACCCTAACCATAAACTATCACTAACACTAACCCTAGCCCTAACCCTGGGCCTAATCTTATCACTAACCATACTCTAATCCTAGCCACAATTCATTGTTAACTGTAACCCTAACTCTAACCCTAGCCCTAAGGCTAACCCTAACTCTAGCCCTAGACCTATTTCTAGTACGAATCTTATCTATTGCCTAACCCTAACACTAGCCCTAAATTTAGTACTAACCCTAGCCATAGTTCTAAACCTAGAACTAACCCTAATTCTAAATCTAACCCTAACTCTAAACCTAATCCTTACCCTAACACTAGCCCTAACTCTAATTCTAATTTGAAAACTAGCCCTAACCCTAGCCATAGCCCACAAATAAAACTGAGCTGTAACCCTAATACTAACCCTTAACCTAAACCAAATCCTAAGGCTACACCAAGTTCTAACCCTATCCCTACAACTAATACTGACCCTGACTCTGACCCTAAAACTAACCCTACCTCTAAATATCACCCTAACCCTAAACCTAACCCAAACACTAGCCCTAGCCCTAATACTAACCCTAAAACTATCTCTAACAGTAAAGCTAGTTCTTACATTAGCCAGAGCCCTAACCCTAACACAAAACCTAGTGGTAATCTGAGCCTCAACCCTAGATTTAACCCTAATCCTAACCCTAACCCTAACACTAACCCAAACCCTAGCTCTAAACCTATTCCTTACCCAAAGCCAAACTCTCACCCTAAAGCTACCCTAGTTCTAACCCTAATCCTTAACTTACTCCAAACCCTAACTATATTACTAGTCCTAACCCTAGCCCTCATTTTATCTCTAACCCTAACCCAAAGCCTAAGCCTAACCCTTACCCTTATTCTGACCCTAACACTAACCCTAGGTCAAAGCCTGACCTTAACACCAAACCGAACCCTAACACTAGCTCCACCAGTAAACCTATACCTAAACCTAACCATAACACTATCATTAGACCTAAACTTAATCGTAAATACAGCCATAACTCTAGCCCTAGTTCTAAATGAAAACCTAGCCCTAGCCCTAAAATAACCATTAACCTAACGCAAAGAGTAAGTCTAGCCCTAGACCTAACCCTAGTTCTAATTCTGGCCCTAAACATAAGCCCAAACACTGATGTTTACCCTAACACAAACCCTAGATCTAAACCTTTTCCTAACCCAAAACTTAAACCTAACAATAGACATATCTATAACCCTAACTCATAAAACTAGCCATAACCATAACCCTAGCTCTTACATTACCCATAGCCCTAACACTAGCCATAAACCTCACACAAAACCTGGCCCTAATACAAGCCCTAAACCTAGACATAAGCATAACCTTAACCTTAACCCTAGATCAAACCCTAAACCTAATTCCTGACCCAGCCGTAACCATAGCTCAAACTCTAACCCTTAGTCTAAATGTAATCCTAGCTCTAAAGCTAACCCTAACTCTATCCCTAATCCTAAGTATAACCATAGCCCAAATCCTAGCTCTAACTTTTTCCATTACCTTAAACATAACCCTAACCATAATGCTAACCCTAGCTCTAACCCTAACCCTAAACCTAACCCTTACCCTAAACTTAACAGTAGCCCTGATTCTAACCCTAACCCTCACCCTAGCCTTAACCCTAGCTCAAACCCTAACACTTACCCTAAACCGAACCCTAACATTAACCCTAGGAGTAACCCAAACCCTAGCTCTAATCCTAACCTTAACCAAAGCCCTAACACAAGCACTAAACCTATTCATTGGTTAGCCTAAACCAAATGCTAACCCTAGGCCTGACCCTAACCCTATCCATAACACTAACCCTATACATTACTCTAAACCTAACATTAACTGTAAACCTAATTCTATCCATTGCTCTAACCCCAACCCTAACCCTAATGCTAATTTGAGACCTAACCTTAAATCTTTTTTTTAAATCATATTTTTATAAAGAGAGAGGAGAGAGAGAGAGAGAGAGAGAGAGAATTTTTAATATTTATTTTTTAGTTATTGGCGGATATAACATCTTTGTATGTGGTGCTGAGGATCGAACCTGGGCCGCACGCATGCCAGGCGAGCGCGCTACCGCTTGAGCCACATCCCCAGCCCCTAACCTTAAATCTTAACCCAAACCAAACCCTAACCCATACTCTGACCCTAATAATAACCTAGCTCTATACCTGACCCTTACACTAAACCTAACCCTTACACTAGACCTAGTCATAAACCTATCCCTAATACTATCCCTAACCATAACCATAGACCTGACATTATCCCTAGCCCTAATCCTAGCCCTAACCCTAACACAAACCCTAGCCTTCATTTTAGCCCTAAACTTAGACTTAATCCTAAACCAAACCCTCACTTTAGCCCTAAACCTAAATATAACACTAGCCCTAGCATTGAACCCAGATATATAACCCCATCCCTTTCCTTAAAACTAAGCCTAACCCTAGCCCTAACCATAGGCCTAAACCTGACACTAATCATGGCATTAATCCTAGCCCTATTTGAATGCTAATCTTAACCCTACCCCTAATCCTAGCCCTAAGATTAACTCTAACTCACACCCTAGCCCTATTTCTATTTATAACCCTATTCATTATCATAACACTTACAATAGCCCTAACCTGAGCCCTAACCGTAGCCATAGCCCTAACCCTAGATTTAACCATAACTCTAAATCTATCCCTAATCTGAAGCCTAAACCTCATTCTACAACTAGCTCTAACACTATTGCTAATCCTAAAACTAGCCCTAATCCAAGCCCTAGCCCTAAAACAAAACCGAGCCATTTCTATAACCCTAAAACTTAATCTAAACCAAACCCTAACCCATAACTAGCCATAACCCGAGCTCTAATTCGTGTCCTAGGCCTAAAACTAACCCTCACTCTGACTCATATCCAAACACAAAACCTAGCTCTAAATATCACCCTAACCCTAAAACTAATGCTAACACTAGACCTAGCCGAAACCCTAACCCTAAAACTAACCCTAATCATAACCCTAGTTCTTACAGTGGCATTAGCCAAACCCTAGCCCTAACTCTAACACAAAAATAGCCCTAATCCGAGCCCTAACACTAGATTTAACCTTAATTTTAACCCTAAAACTCGCCCTAAACCTAACCCTAATCCTAGCCCTAACCCTAGCTCTAATCCTATCCATTACCCTAAGCCAAACTCTATTCATAGTGCTAACTGTAGTCTTAATCCTAATCCTTAGCCAAACCCAAACAATAACCCTATTACTAGTCTTAATACTAGCCCTCATTCTAGATCTAACCCTAACCCAAAACCTCACCTTAACCTTCACCCTTATTCTGACCCTAACACTAATTATAGGTCTAAACCTGACCCTGAAATGAAACCAAAACCTGAAACTATCCCTACCAGTAAACTTATACTTAAACCTATCCTAACACTAGCCCCATACCTAAACCTCATCCTAAATGTAGCTATTACTCTAGCCCTTGACCTGAACAAAAACTTAGTGCTAGCCCTACAATAACCCTAAACCTAAACCAAACACTAACCCTACTACTAGACCTAACCCTAGTCCTATTCTGGTTTCACCCTAACCCTAATTTTAACTGGAACATTGGCCGTGACACTAACATTAAACCTAGCTCTAAACCTGACCCTAACACAAAACCTAAACCTAACACTAAACCTACCATAACCCAAACCTTAAAACTAACTCTAATCAGAACCCTAGAACTTACATTACACATAGCACTAACCCTAGGACTAAACCTAACACAAAACTTAAATAACCCTAACCATAATCAAGGCCTAAACCTACCCTAAGCATAACCCTCACCCTAACCCTAACCCTAGTCCTAACCCTAACCCTAACCCACACCTTAGTACTAACCTTAGCTCAAAGCCTAACCTTTAGCCTAAACATAAACCTAGCACTATCCCTAACCATAACCCTGACCGTAGCCCTAATTTTAACCTTAACCCTAGACCTAAGACTATCTCTAACACTAGCCATTATCCTAACTCTAACCCTAACCCTAATGATAACCCTATCCCTAACCCTAACCACAACCCTAACCCAAACCATAAGCCTAACCCTAGACCTAACCCTAAACCTAAACCTTTCCATAGCCTTAACCATAACTCAAACCCTAAATCTTACACTAAAACCAATAGTAAACCTAGCCCTAAAACTAAACTTAAACCTAAACCTAACCTTAACAATAAAACTTCCTTACATCTAAACCAATATTAAACCTAGCCCTAAAACTAAACTGAAACCTAACCTTAACAATAAAATTTCCTTACATCTAAACCAATCTGTTACCCTAAACCTAATCCTAACCCTAATGAAAACCCTAGCCCTAACAATAAACTAAACCCTGACCATAACACTAAACCTAACCCCCATCCTAGACCTAACCCTAGCTCAAATCCTAAACTTTAACCTAAATATAACCCTGACCCTAACCCTAAGCTAGGGTTACTAGCCTTAACCCAAAACCTAACCTAACTCTAGCCCTAATCCTATCCTAACTCTTGCCCTAACCATAGATCTAACCCTATATATTATCCTTATGATAACCCTAACCTAATGTTAACCTAGGCATAACCATAATCCTTTTGCTAACCCTAAAGCTCTCCATTGCCCTAAACCTACCCTGAAAACTAAACCTAACCCATTCAATTGCCCTAACCCTAAATCTAACCCTAATGCTCATTTGATCCCTAACCCTAAATGTTAAACTAAAACAAACCCTGACCCTGATCCTGACCCTAAAAATACACCTAGCTCTAAATCTGACCCTTACCCAAAGCCCTAACACTTACACTAGACATAGACACAAACCTATCCCTAAATCTACCCCAAAATGGAACACTAGACCTGACTAGCCCTAATTCTAGACCTAACCCTACAACAAAACCTAGCCCTCATCCTAGCCCTTAACATAGCGTTA